>NC_072783.1:31319463-31550360 GCF_022539595.1 Amphiprion ocellaris | reverse complement strand
TCTACATTTCAGGTGGAATATTCCTCCAACTTTTTTCTTCTCAGGTCTACATTTGAGGTGGAATATTCCTCCATCCTAACTTTTTTTGGTCTACATTGAAGGATTTTTTTCTAAACCACCCTTTCGGGTCTGTATTTGAGGTTCTAGGTGGACTATTCCTTTTAACCAGCCCCTCAGGTCTCTTTGAGGATTCTGGATGGAATACTCGGTTAAACCAACATTTTAGGTGCATGTCCAAGGATTTTTGGTGGAATGTTCCTTTAAGGTGGATGTGTGAGGACCTTGTAGGTGGAATACTTCCTGAAACACCAACCTTTTAGGTCAACATTCAAAGATTTAAGGTGGAATATTCCTTTAAACCAACCTAAATTTCATGTTTTGATCATTATCAAGTGAGAAACCTCAATCCAGACTCCTCATAATGATGTTTGAGATTTATGCTGCTGTTATTTGTTTAGTCCAGACTAAATGACAGAAATCTACAACTGTTATTTTATTTCAGAACTCGGTTAATAAATGTCAAAACAATCCATGTGACTCTAAAAACTCAACAGCTTTACAAACTCTAAGAGTAAACTCTCCACAAGGATCCAAAATAAGTTGGACTTCTACATGAGAGCTTTAATTATTCTTCATCTACTTCCTGAAAAGTTTGGTCAATAAAAAAGACAAAAATTTGTATTTTCAGCTGAACTAAAGACAGACTTTGAGATTTTTCTGCTCACATGTTGTGTTGTTGTAAACTTACTCTTTCAAATAAATAGCCGCCTAACCCCCTGGAAACCAGCGTTTGCCTTTTTGTGTTGTTCCTCGGCGACCCTAGACAGCCGGGTCCTAATGTTTTTTGAGCAACACACCATACTATGACGTTTTACAATGAGGGTTCTACTATGGAACCAGTTTGACATGTTCAGGCGTTCTTTGTGTGAAAACTCAGAGATTTCAGGTATCAGAAGGTGGTTTTCAACTTTCTTTGTTAACTTTCTGCTTCAACTTTAAACTAAATTTCCTTCACTAACCCAGCCCTCTGGACTTCCAGTAAGCTGTGTTCCTATTGGCTGTCCAGGTGGCTGCTTGGTATTATCAGGAACACCTGAGCAGCTCAGTGTCTTCCTGCTTTATTTAGCTGCAGACAAACATTTCCTCTGCTTCTCTTCACCACTAACCGGGTTTGGCTCCATTGCTTTAGTTTGTTCTTTAGGCGTTGGCTTGCATCTTCCAGCAGTAAAATCGTCTTTAATGTGTTTCTTGGTGTGTTTTAGGGCTTTGTACTGAATAGTTATCTTGGCAAATGTGGTTCTTTAGCCACAGTTAGCACATGGTGCTAATGTGTGCAGTGATTAGTGGATTTGGTGCAGCTGAGTTGTGTCTTTATCTTGGCTGTAGTGAGTCTTTAGAGGTTTCTGGTCAGACACGTTCTGTATTCTTGTTTGAGAACCAACGTTGGTTGTCCAGAAGGTAAGAGTTCCTGTCCTGATTCTCTGTTCTCAGAGGTTCTCTGGTAGGCTGCAGGAGACTTTAGCGTTTGGGTTGTGCTAGTTTGGTTTTTGTATGGTTTCATTTGGACGACTATCTTGAGGCCCCTCCATGTTGTTTAGTGAGGTTTTCTGGAACAGTCCTACAAAGCAACCTGCAGCAGAAGAGACTGTGAGAGTTTTTAGGAAGTTCTGGAGAGCAGACTTTAGAGCAGCAGAAACATTTGTCAGCAGTTTGAGCAGGAGAAGGTGAGCTTCAGAGTAGAAATGAGACAGAAACCTTCTTGACCCGTGTGGTGAGGTCCTGTACCAAGAGTTTGAGCAGGTTGTGAAGAGTCTGTAGGTCTTTGGTCTGAAAGCACAAGAAGAGTCAACTCATTAAAGGAGAAAACAGGAGATATTGTTGGTTCTTCTGTCGCTCTGCAGTTTCCAGTTTCCTTGGACTGAATATCAAGTTTATATTTTAAATGATTTCCCATGTGAGCCCAAGAAGACTTCAATAAATTCCCTCCATCCCCTGAACACAACAGATTTTATTACCATGTTAAATGCTTTTTTAAAAATGTTTTTGAGTTTTATTCATAGTTTTTTCTCTTTGCTTGTTTAGTTTTGTCATCTGTGTGAAAGGTGCTAAACAAATAAAGAATTGATAAACTGAATAATTGACTAACTCATGATTGTGACAACAGAAGTATTTTGATTGTGATTAAAGGGTTTATTTCATTTTTAAGGTTGGGGTTAAAATCGTGATAGAAAAAGAAGATTAAAGAAATAAACTACATAACAAAAAGCAATTAAATCAAGGGGGAAAAAATTTAATACAATAAAACTTTAAAAGAAATGTTTTTAAAAAGTATTTTTTAAATGTTTAATTATGTAAAATATTTTCTCTGTAATTTTCAATAATTTTATTTTAAAAATTTTGTTTAATTTCATACTTACATGTTTTGTATCGTGTTTAATTATCTCATTCAATATTTTGTCGGTTTAATGAAGTTAAATATTAAATACAATTAAATGACATTGAACCGACAAAATATTGAGAGATAATTA
The DNA here is from genome assembly GCF_022539595.1 of Amphiprion ocellaris. Taxonomy (NCBI): domain Eukaryota; kingdom Metazoa; phylum Chordata; class Actinopteri; family Pomacentridae; genus Amphiprion; species Amphiprion ocellaris. The sequence goes on along the minus strand of NC_072783.1, from coordinate 31,547,832 downwards.
AACACGATACAAAACATGTAAGTATGAAATTAAACAAAATTTTTAAAATAAAATTATTGAAAATTACAGAGAAAATATTTTACATAATTAAATTTAAAAAATACTTTTTAAACAAGAATAAGATTAAACATTTAATTAGATTATTAAACCTTTAAAAGACAAAACATTTAATTAAAAAATTTAATCTTAAAGACAATAAAACTTAGGAATTAACAGGAATTAAACAAAATACAATGAAGCATTTAAAAAGAAAATCAAACATTAAAAGGTGGTAAAACATTTAAAACGAAAACCTGAACAAATAATTAATAGAAAAATTAAACATTGGGAAAGAAAAGGAAAGTTTTCAAACAAGACAATAAAAGATTTGAAAAAACAACAAACATTAAAAAGATAAAACATTTCGAAATCAAATCAGACATTAGAAAAGAATAAAAGGTGAGAAAAGAACAAATCTAAACATTTAAGAAGAATCAAACTAAAGACATAACATTTGAAAAGACACCAGTTAGACTTTAGAAGATCAAATTAAACCGGAGACAATAAAACAATCGAAAAGAGCAAAAACTGATGAAGGCCTTAAAGCGTTTTCTAGTCTGAAATGAAAACATCAAGTTGTTTCTTCAAACATTTCCCCTTTCTATGTTCTTGGTTTGATTGTGGACAGATTTACTAAGAACTCATTTCAGAAAACTGCTTTCCAGATAAAGTCTACTAGTAGTTGAAGGCATCGATCAAACTAATGTTACCTTCTGATCTCCACAAACTTTACTGTTCAGTGAAGAGAATCAAAGTTTGTTGAGGATTTCTAAAAAACCCACAGGTGAAGGTCTGAGAAAAACTCAGATGGATGATCTAAATGTGAAATCAAGACTCATGGTCACAAGTTTTAAGGCTTCGGGTAACCAGAAAGTTCAAACTAACAGAGAAGTACTGAGAAACTTTTAAAACTTCAGTCCTCAGACTGTCGAAAGGTTCAAACTAACAGAGAAGTAATCAGGAACTTAGAAGATATCAGTCCTCAGACTGTCTAAAGGTTCAAACTAACAGAGAAGTACTGAGAAACTTTTAAAACTTCAGTCCTCAGACTGTCGAAAGGTTCAAACTAACAGAGAACTACTCAGGAACTTAGAAGATATCAGCCCTCAGACTGTGTGAAAGCTCAGGTCCTGAGGACTCGGGAGGTGTGGAGGCTTTGGAAAGTCTTGGAACTGAGGGTTCCACCCTCCAGCACAAAGGCAAAAGTCCAACCTCCTGAGAAAAACGGTCGAGTCGAGACTCAAGTTAAAAAAAAACTCGAAAACGACAAAAAATAGATGATAAATGCGCAAAAAAAAGAAGAATTGGTATCTGAGCAAATAGCTCAGGGGGATAAGAAGAGAGTCTGCGGACTGGAAGGTCGCAGGTTCAAGACCCGCCACTGGCACTTTTCTTTCTTTGTCTTTGTCAGGATTTTGAGAAAACTTAAGAAGTGTCTGGTCTTGAACCAGCGACCTGCAGCTCCATAGGCAAATCCTTAACTCACTGAGCTACAGATCAGATAAAAAGAAATAAATTCGTCGTCCCTTTGGCATCGTAGTTTCTGTGTGACCACATGGGTGGAGCCAAGGCGGAGTCTGGGTGGAGTCAGGGCGGAGAGTAGGCGGGGAGGTGGGTGGGGGGAGTAGGCGGGGAGGCCACCACCCACCTCCCCGCCTACTCTCCGCCCTGACTCCCCCCACGGCCCACCACACCTTCCCCCGCCCGACGAGTTTTTCGAGTCTCCACGAGTTCTTCGAGTCTCCACAGGTTTTCCCGAGTTTCTGGAGTTTCCACCAGGTCGGAGGCAGAACAAGTTGTCATGAAGAGGTGTTGAAGTCAGCCAGGATGGACTGACTTTTTACAGCGACTAGAAGGAAGACCACTAGAAGAGCAGGTCTTTAACCACCATCCATAAAATCCATGGGGTCGGCTCCACAGAAATGAAGGGAGGTCAACTTTTATCAACCTCCATCCAGATGTTCAACTCGATATCTTTGATATTTTTAGCACCACAAACCTTTAGTATCACACTTTATTATCATTTATTAGGACTTTAATGGAATCCACCAGCAGATTTAGTTTTTGTTGACAAACTTTATTCTTGTCGTCGTGGGACTGCAGTATTTAAAACTCTTCCTTCTATTTGACCTCATGTTTATTAGTTTTAGTGGAGAAACTTATTTTAATTGTCCATTAGTCTCTTAAAAAACAAATAATAAATTGGATTAGTCAAGAAGTTTAAATTTCTTACTTTGTCATATTTTAAATATGACAAAAAATATCAAAATAAAGCGTCTTGAGACAATTTGACCTGTAGTTGGCGTTATATAAATAAACTTGAATTAAAACTGTATGTATCTTGTAATGTTGGAGTAATTCAGCCATTTATGTTGGAAAACACATTTTCTTTGTCCATTAATTTGTTGATTGTTTTCTCCACTAATTCATTTCTTGTTTTGGTTTATAAAATGTCAAACCCAAATATATTCAGTTTACTGTCATAAAAACCAAAAAGATTTACATTCATGATGCAGGAATCAGGCAGTTTTTCACTTTTTATCTTAGTTTAGTCAGAAAGATAGTTGGTAATGTGTGAATTGTTGCAGCTTGTGAGCCGTAGAAGGTTTTAATCTTTGGGACCGAGTGTCAAAAAACATTTAGACACCAACATCAACAAAACACTCAACAAAGATTTGAACATCATTAAAGGGAAATCCAACTTTTGCATGACAATGTCTAATTAAAGGACATTTATTTCCAAAGTAAATGTGTGATATTCATCCTCTGGAGCTTTCTCTTCACATCGTCTTCCACCTGGACTGGTTTGGTCGGGAGCATGTGCAACAAACATTTGAAAAACTGCACTTTAACATCAATGAATGACACTGAAGTTTAATCTCTACATAAATGAGACTGAGTCTGGATGTGCTGCTCTGTCATTAACGCCTAAGTTTAGGGAAAGTTCAAACAAAAGAGGACAGTTCAGATAAGACTTGAGAATGAGCTAATTTTGAACAAACATCTCAGACTTTCTGAGCTTCAGCACCTCTAGCAAGATATTTTAACAACAAGCAACTGAAGAGATCCAGAAGTTGGAGAGAGTTAGCTTCAGCTGAGCCAAAGAACATGTGGGACACTAACCTAGCAAACATTTCAGACTTTTCTCTGTGAATTCTGGGAAATAATTTACTATTTAATGAGAGCTACACATCTGAACTCAGTCTCATTAAAACAGACTCTAATTCAGTGTCATCCATCCATATTAAAGTGCAGTTACCCAAAATGTTTGTTGCATGAGCTCCAACAAAACCTGTCCAGGTAGAAGGCCACTTTGACAAACAGGAAGTGGAAGATTCCAAGTAGATTTATAGAAGGGGGAACCGGACTGTACTAAGTGTGGTGGAATATAGAGGGGTGTTCTGTTGGTTTTTAAGGCTGATAATGATTATTAGTGAGACATTTGGAGTAGATATTCATTTGCAGTAAATGAAAGTATTTAAAATCTTGGAGTTAAATTTTGAAGAACACAAACTAACAGAAAATTTTGTTGATATGTTTTTGTTTTGTTTACAGACGTTAAGTTAAAGGAGTTTTATTCGTGACGTATAACCAATCAAATCACTCCAGAAGACAGAGCGACCACAGGTAGATAAAGGTTCAGAGCCAAAGTAGCGCCATTTTTAAATTTATTTATTATCGTAAACCGGTAAAAAATAAAATACTGATAATCAGTAAATCAGTCAGCCCACAATTACTACAATTCTACAATGTATGTCTCTTTCTGGATTGTACTCAGCTGCATGCCTTCGTCCACCCGGCCTCCGTTGACTCGTCCCGCCTGCCGTCTCTGGAACTGAAGCTGGATTGGAACAGACCAAAGTACAGTCCAATCACGATGCCAGCTGCCTCTCAAAAGGCTCCTTCATCTGGCAGGTGGCGCCACTTCTTCTGAGGGGAAGCTGAGCTGGCCCGGCAGAACTTTGGAGATGTGTTCCAGTGGTTGGTGGATGTGTGGGGAGATAGAGAGGGACCTTTGAATTGTTCAGAAAGGAAAACAGGGAACCCATGGGTAGTTTTAGTTTAGGGAGCTACACAGTGGTGTGTTTTGGGGTTTTAAGAGGTGAACAGGAAGAGGTTTTTTTTTTGGTATTGATATATTTTACTTTGTTCCTGGTTGGAATGCCCATCAATGTCAACGTGAAGTTCACTTTTAGTTCTGTTTATTTATTTTTATTTTACTAACACCCATTTGCTTTTAACCCCCTCACATGTTGTGTTGTTATAAACTTACTCTTTCAAAAAAATACTTGTCTAACCCTCTGGAAACGACATGCTATACTATGAGATACAGGCCATACTATGTTATTCTTGAAAAGTATACTATACTTTGACATTTTCTGAACTACATCCTATACTATGGCGTTATACACAGAGTGCTTTGGTTACATGTTGATTCATAATCTAGATTTTTTTCTGTTTTGTTTTTTGACGGGATTACCACAGACCCGACTGTGAACACTGTTGACACCCACCTCAGGGAGACGCTGTCTAAGATCTCAAGGCTGCTTGGTCGTGGTCTTTCTGGTCCTGCTCCAGAACGCCTTCATCAACTACATCTTCTTTTGAAGAGGCCCTCAGATGCTGCAATCTCTGACCTTCAGGAGGAACTGTTACTTTCACTCTGTAACGAGACGGCGGTTATTTTAAAGACCCAGCTCCTGGCGGCTTTGAGTGAAAGTTTAACATCCATCAAAACGGAACTACAGACAGTTAAATCTGAGCTTTCGGTCAGTATTTCAAACATCAAGTCCGACCTGGCTGCCCTAAAGCACGCTGTGGGTGAAACGGAAACTCCACTCTCCACATCACCGATGACATCGTCACACTCCAAAGCAGAGCACCTGTCTGCTGAACTTTTAAAAGTGGACAATAAATGTGAAGAATATGAGCAGCAGCAGACTGTGAGCAGCAGAACAGACGTGATCAGAAAGAAGTCATTTTCTTTTTTCTTTTCTTTCTGGTTGACTTGATGCTGTCAGATGCAGATGTTGGAACTGATTCTGATCTTTCAGGATAAAAACCTGCTTTTCTTTCACAGACTTTTCAGGAAATTATTCTCTCAGGTTTTCTCTGCTATTTATATTTTTATTATCTGTGATTATTTCCTTATTTCATTATTGTAAAATAAAGTTTGAGGCATAAAGACTAATTTAGTTATTTTATTCCTGAAATCTTTGACGTAGCAGAACTAAACTTCCATTTTCCTTCATGTACTTCTGATACTAAACGTATCTTCAACACGGATCATCTGGTTTTAATGAATCAGCAGCAACATCACAACAACAAATGAGACAATTTTCAACAAATTCATGAAACTGATGTCATTTTAAACTATCAGAGTCTGTTTTCGTGTCAAATTAAAGCTGATTACTGACAACTAGAACATTAACGTTACTGTTTCAATCACATTTGGAAAGTTACATTAACGTCAACCAGCCACAGTTTTATGAACTTAATGAATCACATTACAGGAACACAACACACTTCAGCTGTTGACAGCAAACTCAACACAAACATCGTTAGCTTGATGCTACATTTAGCTGCTAATCAGGACTGGTCAGCTACCTCGGTTAGCATTGCTAACATTAAAACTAATATTTACCAGATGCTAACTTTCTTCTCTGGTCAACACACACAGAATTAAACTCCACCAACATCTGGAGTGCATGGCACACAATATATCTGACACTAAAGCTGCATATAAAGTGCATTAAAAGCGGCACCGATATGAAAATAAACATTAACTTACCGAACAATCAGAGTCCGTTCAGTGTCTGCTGGTAGAATCAGCCGGAGGTAGAAAACTGGTTAAAACAAGCCAACGGGCAGGAAAACTGTCTGTGGAAAATGTTCTGCTGCTGCACCGATAAATAAACCAACAGTCATTATATTAGAATTAATCCAAACGAGGAGAGCAGAGTCTCTGCTGCCTCCTCCATAGGACCTGTCAATCATTCCAGACCAGACTGTCACTAAAGTAGCCCCGCCCCCTGGCTTCGCAAAACTTTACCGCTCTATAAAAAAATCTATATTGATTTATTTTAAGATCAGCCACCTGATCTCTCATTTTGACCATGAAAACTAATGAAAAAAAATCATATACAGTCTATGCACCGAACTCTGTTTGACTGCACACTTGCTGATGACCACTTCCGGTGTTCCAGTTTAACTGGTTATCAGGTTAACTGGCGATAGTTGCCGTCTCCAGATGTTTCGTCCGCAGATTCGTCACGATCAGACCTGGATTTACGTGAAATAAAGATACCAGATAAATTAGATCTCGCCGAAAAACGTCGGCATCACTACTTAATAAAGTCTATATCCATGTAAATATCATCTACAGACAGTAAAAAGAAATGTGCGGGCCGAAATAAAAAACGTATTTTTCAAGTACGGTGAGAGGATTCGAACCCACGTAATCCAGCGATAAAATTACGAGTCCACCGCTTTATTCATTGTGCTACCGATCAACTCTGCAAATGTTCTGCTTCATCTACATAGATCACTGTCATCCTGCCAGGTGTTTAACACCTGGCGATTGTTCAGGAAACACGTCCATGTCAACTGGGGATAGTCACAACTTAACACAGGCTTCCTGGTTAAGAACGAGTCAGAAAACTATTTATTGTCTCACTAAGAAAACCCACAACATGAAAGCACGTCCACTGCTGTGTTGTGTGTTAGTTTGTGTGTTCAGTGGAACAGATCCAGAGCAGAACTTCGAGCTTAACTCGGGTTTGTTCTTAGAAACATTCAGACCCTCAGCAGCCTCCCATCAAAACAACATGCAGCAGAACATTAGCTTTATTTGCTAAAATGCATCGGAACAAACTGAGACCACGTTGTTTAAACTAGTCACTCAGAAAACAATAAAAACTCGTTCAGTCATCCACGTCCTAACCGTCATTCAGAGCACTTTAACCACTGACAATATTTTTTTTTTTTTAAAAAGAGGAAGTGAAGGGATCCGACCTGGTCAAAACAAACAATATATTTGTGTGATTTGTGTCTTCCCAAACACCCTGGCTGGTTTAGAAATGGCAGAAGATATTTTTAAAGATGTCGCAGAGGAAGACTAGAGTGAATTCTGGTGTTTGACAGTATCTGATTTAATGACATGTTCCTAATCCACCTTTGAGTATATGTAGGCTAAATATACAAATATGGCAGCACAGTATCTTCAGAGTACAACAGGAATATCTGTAGGTGTAACGTTCAAATGTGACTGTAGTGTGTCTCAATGCCTCCTGCTTATGGCTCACTGTGTAGAGCAAATAAACCATGGTTTCTTTTGACCAGATCGAATCCCCTTACTTCGTTTTTAGGACGTGGATGACTGAACGAGTTTTTATTGTTTTCTGAGTGACTAGTTTAAACAACGTGGTCTCAGTTTGTTCCGATGCATTTTAGCAAATAAAGCTAATGTTCTGCTGCATGTTGTTCTGATGGGAGGCTGCTGAGGGTCTGAGTGTTTCTGAGAACAAACCCGAGTGCAGCTCGAAGTTCTGCTCTGGATCTGTTCCACTGAACACACAAACTAACACACAACACAGCAGTGGGCGTGCTTTCATGTTGTGGGTTTTCTTGGTGAGACAATAAATAGTTTTCTTACTCATTCTTAACCAGGCAGCCTGTGTTAAGTTGTGACTATCCCCAGTTGACATGGGCGTGTTTCCTGAACAATCACCAGGTGTTAAACACCTGGCAGGATGGCAGTGATCTATATAGATGAAGCAGAAAACTCGCAGAGCTGATCGGTAGCATAATGAGTAAAACGGTGGTCTCGTAATTTTATCGCTGGATTACGTGGGTTCGAATCCTCTCACCATACTTGAAAAATACGTGTTTTTTATTTCGGCCCGCACATTTCTTTTTACTGTCTGTAGATGATATTTACATGGATATAGACTTTGTTAAGTAGTGATGCCGACGTTTTTCGGCGAGGTCTTCTTTATCTGGTATCTTTATTTCACGTAAATCCAGGTCTGATCGTGATGAATCTGCGGACGAAACATCTGGAGACGGAAACTATCGCCAGTTAACCTGATCACCAGTTAAACTAGAACACCGGTCTCAGAAAATGAAAAAACTGACCTTTTTTCCGTTTCTGTCCCTTACTGATTTTACTTTTTTGTTATTCTAAATATAAAATGAAAATCAAAGCATTTTTAAAATTTCGTATATCCTTTTTTGATCATGAAAAGGAAAACGCCTTGTATTTCAATTTTAATTTTTGTATTTTAAAGCGAAAATCAAATAACCACTTGTTTTTTCTTTTTCAATACCCGTTTCAGAACGGAAAATCCAATTGCCAAAATATACACGGACCCTGTGGTCTGCTTCGATGGTATCAATCAACCTACTGGGGCAAAAAATGCAGGTAATGTCCTGTGTCATCGTAAAATTTAACATTTTTGTCCTGCATTTATTATATTATTTTTGCAATGATTGTCGGCCTGACACTAGATGGTGCTGTGCCATTACTGAAATGAAACTCACGGTCGTGAAGTAGGAAAAAGAAGCAGCATAAGCAATTTCTTATTATTCACGTGGTAAATGCAAAGCTTGCAATAGCAGGAGAAAACGTGGAGATAAGATACTGGGGCTTCACTGCAGATATAACTGAAGCCCTGCTGACACATATAGGTATATCGTCTCTGCATAACACTTCCACACACTTCCACGGCCCTGGCTGATCCATCTTTCAGTCTGTCTCACAAACATCCACACCAGCAGCACACTGGGACTTCCACTGACAGAAACTTGACATAACTGACACTTGTCATGCCCAGAAGACAACATATTTTGAATTCGATCTTGTGGCAACAACCTCGAGCTTGTTGACTGAGTCAGTCTGAGACTTTCCGCCCCCCGAGTGCTGACCTCCAGACGTACAGATTCTACTGCACAGACTGCATCCACAGCAACTGTAGCATAATAAACACGGTATCAGCTAAAGATTTCATCACTAATATACTTAATTGTTGACATTTTTATTATCTGACCTTCATGTAGATCTGGCAAAAAATAAATAAAGAAATTGAATCAAGTTTTGTGTTTCGGGACTTTCCAGTAAACCCTCCTTGAATTACTGCAGAATAACAAACTCATTAGTCAGCAGTGAGTGAGCTCTCATTTTCACAATTTAAAACCATCAGAGCTGTTGAGAAAAAGCTGCAAGAGACAGCAGGTTTCTCTTTGAAACACGCATAACAAAGCATAGTGCATGCAGTTACAGAAATCAATAAAATCCACACTAATTAATTTAATACTTTGCACATTAATGGAGCACTCCTGGCCAGCTCGTCTGTAAATGCTTTGTATTGAGTGCAGTTTTTGGGAACTATATTTCACTGAGGGTACGCTTGAATGCCCTTTTGTAGGAATGCATTACTTGGCATATAATTGCATTCATTCTCAGCTGGAAACTGCTCACCACTAGACAGCCTGACCTGTTGGTCACTGAGCAGCTGCGATGCATTTATCCTTCCTGTCTGGGAATCGACTCCACAACCATTTTCAATCTTTTTACAGAGCTTTCAACCACATCTACCCAACGTGGCATGTAACCATCAAGCCAGCTATCTGTTTTATTCCGTTATTCCACGGTTGGGCTGCAGTAACACTTGTCTACCCAGCTCCTCCTGGGGTATCCATGGGCCAAGAGAGATATGTGAGTTTGGACTCTACCCCTGTTGGGTCTCTTACCGGTTGGGTGTACTCAGAAAATCTCCAAGGGAAGTGGCCAGGAAACATCCTAATCAGATACCTGATCACCTCAGTTGGATCCTTTCAACATGAGTGATTCTTTTCTGACCTCTCTCCTCATGAAATATGGGCACTTTGATGTTGATTTTTGTGTCCCTGTGGTCCTGGGATCTATGTTGTCAGGGGCAAACCCCCTGGTAGGAACAGCAATGGTCTGGCGACCTGTCCAGGGTGTACCCTGCCTTCGCCTTAATGCAGCTGGGAGAGATTCCAGTCCACCGTCCGAACCAACACAGGATAAAGTGAACCATAGAAAACGGATGGATGAAATCTAATGGTAGGGTCTTCCAAGCTAAGCTGGTTCTAAATTGGGAAATTGAAGCAGACTGAGTGATTTAAACACCTCAGTGAATTGGGAATCAAGGAGCGATGTATCCTTGCTTGGAATAAAGAGGCCGAGGTCCTCTTCTGGGGCCAGATCTGGGAGGGGAGCTTGTTGGTGAGTGTCTTATGGCTAAGCCTTAATCAGTAATGTTAATAATGCATTGACTTGAGAAGCTACATGGGGCCACTGACCGTTGAGTCCACTCCCTGTTGTGATAGGTATTGGGGTCAAGCAGGCACCTAGATGTGCTGACCTCTGACATTACAGACATAACATGTAAATAAATACAAATACTTTCCACTGCTGGTTCCAAACTCTTGTAACCTTCTCTTACATTCAGACCACCACCTGATAATCAGATTATAATAGTCGCAAGGTCAAAGCAGGGCTGCATATCAGTGCAATCCAGGACAGGTCATTATTTCATATGAAGTAGAGCCGTGGGACGAGCGAAGCTCGGAGTTTGCTTGTGAAATATGAGTGGAATCCAGTTTGGCAGGAGAAATGAGAGTTATCACTGGGTTACACTGAGAAATGTGCAGACTTTGATCCTACACTCTGCTGAGACCTGCATCCTACTCAGCTATGGTCGGAAGGCGTACCGTATTCCACAAATGGGCTCCAGTTTTGGCAGGGGAGTGACAGGCCACAGGCTCTGTGAGGATCTGGGAACGCACAAAGTCCAGGCTCCGATAAGGCTCTGACAACCTCAGCCAAAACCTGAAGATGCTCCTGTAAAGCTACTTGGTTTTCAATGCCACGCACGCACGCACGCATATACGCACACACGCACACACGCACACACACACACACTCAGTGCCGACGGTCCATTTGAGCATGTGGTGCAAGTCTGGGTTCAAAGCCCGGTGTGTGTTCCATCACAATTCCTCACACCAAAAGGGTCAAGAGAGGCTCATCCAGACTGGATGGCTGCTCTCATTCCGCTCTTTCAGCTCTTTGTTGCTCACCTCCTTTTTGTCATTCCTCTTTTTTCTGTCTCTCCATCTAACTTTCTTTTAATTCGTTATCTCTCCCGGTGCCTCTGCTCTCTCTCCCTCTCTCTCTCGCTGCCCATTTTTCCCTCTCAGCCAGCCCATTTGTATTCGTTCCTTACATAATGGAGAAATCAGATTGTGGTACTTAGCGAGGATGTAATCAAAGTACTGTGCCTGAAATTTAATTCAGGTAAAGTTGCAGTTAAGAAGAGGATAAATTATAAAGCTCTGTATCCATTAAATGTACGAAGAATAAGGTGCCAGCTTGAGAATTATGACTGATGCAGTACTGGAACAGGATAAGCTATTCATTTTTCCTTTGCCACCACAGATAAATCAGAGAAAAACGTTGGGTTCGCCTGCCAGTTCTCATATTAATGGGCCTTTTGCATTAAGTTTATGACATCTGAGTGCACTGATGAAATACATGTGCATCACAAAGGGCAAATGACACATAATCCTTAAGGAGTAATGTGCACTGACCATTTTTCTGTTACACCACGTGCCTCTTGTAGTTCACACCAGAGGGAATATATATATTGATCAAGCATGGCAAGGTCCTCAGAAGGACGCGTCCCTCCCCGCAGACCCGAGGCACATTTGGCAAGTGTGACTCTCAGACCAATCGTTTTAGTTGTCACACTCTCACCTGATTTATTTCTGGATCGGTGTGCAGCCCCTACGAATCTTTAAAAAGGCAAGCACAGTTATAGAACTCTCACAGTACTCAAGAGCTTTAGAGATTTGGAGTTTTTTCAAGCGAATAACACATCACAAGTGCCATACACGCATAAAAAATGTGTCACATGGACAACAATTTATGCATATAACCAGCGAAAAATTACACTTCACCTCAAGTAACGATTTATATGGATGCTTAAACAAAACATCAACTTCAGCTTCTTTTAGATGCTGATATAATTTTCACATTGCATAAAAAAAAGCATTCAGAATAAGAGGGTGAATATGAGACACATTCAATACAAATTAAATTGTCAGCTTGTGTATCCCTGTGTGACAAAAATACATCATAGAGGTGAGATTTTAGATTCGGATTTGAATGCAACTTCACTTTTTCCCACAGATTTTCTTCAATTAGGTGACTAACAACCATACTTCTGTGTTTTTATTTGCAGCATTGCAAAATTTTAGCAAGTTAAGCTACACCGACAGCATGCCAAATGCTTTAACCCAATTTTTAACCTAAGTTCTGCTATAGTGAATTTACATGTCCCCATATATTGTCAGTTTTAATTCATTTAGAAGGAGGCAAACTGCAGCAATCATACAACAGCCAGCATACATTACAGTAGAGAGCATCTGATTTCTATGTGCATCTCTGTGCCCTGTGGTACTGCATGCAAAATGCCTGCCAGTAACTCTGGAGGAGGATGACTCATCTACCTGTTGTTCACTTCTCTGGGCATCCTCTCTTCACTTTCCATTAAAAAGATAAATTTAATTACAAATTCATTCAATTCTATTATCCACAGCCGGGAACATTGCTTTTCTGAGTTTTTGATTGGAAATACATAATCAAAGTCAATGGACGACCACCGGCTTCGCTTCGCTTCGCTATAATGAATGAAGTGAGATTCACAGCAGAGGTAAAAGATGGCTAAAACCAAGACGCTGGGTGGCGGGTCGGTTTGCCAGACTGTGATTCATACAGCTGAAATACACATTCATGTGAGCCAGCAATAACAGTGTTCACAGAAAAAGCCTGAAGAAAATGAAAATAGTGCCTGAACTGAGATACCAACAGAGATACTTGCAATAAGTGAATATTAGAGCTGTGAAAACCATCAGCGAGTGGATCATATTCAGATTGCGTTTTAGTAGCCAACATAAACTTACTCAAACCATTATTTTGAGGCACACTTGGCTGGTCAAGACTGATATGTCTTGATTTCAGGTTCGTAAATTGCAATACTGGCCATATTATAACTCAGATTGATGTATTTATTATTATTATTATTATTATTATTATTATTTGTGGCTGTTTGATGTCATTAGAAGAAGTGATTGAACTCTCTCATGGCCAAAAACCACACAGAAGCACAACATGGTAGTGATTGAACTGTTAGACTGTCAGGTATTGAAGTTATTAGCTTTGATTCCAGAGGTGGAGATAAAACCAAACACCGAGACCCATACTGGATCTATTTCCTAAAGCCCAATAGTTTTCCCTTAAATGTGTGTAATCCAGTTTCCTCACTGAAAATATACATTAAAATTGCTAAATGATGCAGGTTCTCAGTGTTGCACATCCATGTCCCTCCATCCTGAAGAAGCAAGCTGATGTAATGTGTAATTATGTGTTTTTTTATGTCTCTATCCCACTGAAATAAAGGACTTTTACTTTGATTACCTGGACGTGGACCTTTTTATGTCATTTTTTGGTTGTAATTCTTTCACCCGCCTGAATCATTATTCATATCCATGAACACGGCTAATTTAAAGGACACCAGCGGTCACTTTCCTCTTTGAAATTATCAAAGTATTGGACAAATTGCAAATGTAGACATTCAGGACAGCAAAGATCTTTTAGAAAAGTCATCAGTGCCAAAATGCTAAGAATTATTTTCATTTAACCAGCTCTGTTAATTGGGGTTTCATGTACACAAGCAAAATAGACATTTTTGTTTATCAAATAGTCAGAGATTTCAGGAAAATACATAGACCGACTCACTTGAACTATCACAAAATTATATGTAGTCGAACATCAAAAGCCTATTCTGAGCCATGAAAAACAGTGGAAGCCTCTAATTTTGGATGTAGAGATATCAGCAGGTAAAAATGCTCAGAGATGAAGTATAATATCTTAATATCCACATAATGCACTGTATTAACTTTGAGGATACCTTAGGTCGAAATTTTAATTTGTCCGATACTAATTTAGTGCATATCAGCAATTATTAGAATGTTAATGTTAAGATTGTGATTCGGGATCTGTCAGAAGTAGCACTGCTATTGTGAGAATCTTGTGTATTCATACCGAGAGCTAAGCCTCTAAAGAAAGACATTTTTATAAATGTTGAAACTCCCATTAAGGCTCTGATCTGTTTCAATTTAGCAGTTACGGTGGCATCATCTCTGCGATGCATACAGCTGAATTCCTTACAAAAAAAGCATCTGTCGTTCTCAACCCATTTCATTCTAAACCAATTTTACGTTGATTCATCCTAATCTTTGTGCAAACTCTTCTTAATGCGACTGAGGATTCAACTTCCACTGATTTCTCTCTGCTCCAAGTGCAGCTGCTGTTCCAGTAGGAGGTACTCAAGGTTCACATGCAGCAGCCGTGACACTGAGGCCACAGTAAAACGAGGGCACGCCACCACTTGTGGCCAAAGATGCCTCTGGGTATTTGGAGGATTCATAAACCGCAGACAGCAACCAGCCACCGCCGCCCTCTCGTCTCTGCAGGTCAACCAGAGTGGCCGTCCGCTAACTCAGTCGAGGCCGTGCACAAACTGACGCTTTGTAGGAACTTGGCTGTGCACGAGATACCAACCACAACACTTGCAGACAAAGCCTCACTGTTTACAGAGTTTGGGATTTGAGGTGAGGGAAGAGGAGGCAACAGGAAGGAGGAGGAGAGAGAGATGTGGGTCTCAGCTTCCACTGTTTCCAGGAGAAAAAAACAGAAATGACTAGGGGAAATGGGACCATAATGCTGCCCACAGGAATTCAAGTCTCAGGCCTAAAAACACTGAAAGGTCATTCTGCATGTCCTACACGTGGATTCAGTTTATGTAAGAAGGAACCGCACTGCACATTGGGTGCAGGAGAGGGGAAAAAAGAGGGGTGGGCAGAGGTGAAGGATAAATTAGCTCTGTGCATGTGGTGCTGTTCCATCAACACTGGGATGGGATGTATTGAGGCTGTGTGCAGCTCAGATCCGAGGTGGTGAATCAAAAGAAATATGTGTTTGTGTGCAGGGAAGCAGAGGTAGGAGGACTCCTCCAAGGGAGACTGGCAACCTGAAGCATCACACAGAGACTTGCAGAGACAAGGAGACTACAAGCCTGGGCTGGGCAAGCTGCCACAGAAGCTCTCAGTGTCATAAAGGATACATCATGACTTTAAGCATCACTGTGGAACTCTCTGTCCGAACGAGCCAAGTTCCGCAAACACCAAATGTCACTTTTTAACTTCAGCAGTTTCTGTCAACGTCTTTCACTTTGGAAGCCATCACAGGTGCATTAAAGTAGTGCAATAATTCACAGTGTCAGTGTTGTTAATGCTGCTGTGGTGCAGAAGTGTGGTAAAAAGGCTGCCCTTGGCCCAAGGGCGACAGGGCTCTCCACACATCACCAGGCTGAGGCGAAACGAATCAGCCTCTCCTGTTCATTGTCTGAGCTAATTAATAACTAATGAAGGATGTCAAATTTCGTTTTATGAAGCCGGTCCTCTACTGGAAGTGCAGTGAATTTAATGGCTGCTGGCTGTCTGGTGTTTTGGCGAGGAACAATAAATAAACCCAGGCCAGTTGCTTCATTATTTCTACAACCACAGGCCTTTGGAGAGAACTGGGATCTACAGTGAGTGACCACAAAAATGACACTCTTGTACAATGTTATAATTCACTAACTCCACTCTGTTTCACATTTATTTTTTTAACAAGGGTTCACGAGGGTAGACCACTCGATTTGAAAAAGGAAGGACTAAATATTAGTACTGTAGCACTTAACAAATTAGAAGCTGTGAAATGACATAACGAGGCAACACCAAAACTGTAGATTAGAACTGCATGATATCAGACCCTGTGTTATGCTGAACAGTTAAACGTAGGCTGTTGCCTTCTTTTCCTTGACTTGATTAAACAGCTGTAGCATCACACAGCAGCAGGATTCACTCAGTCTCTAAACCCAGAGAGCTGCCGTGTGCAATTTATGCATGTGGCACAGCAGGTGGCTTTTTGATTATCTCAGTTTTTTGACATGTATTTGTGTTGCTACATAGCCTTATTAACCTTTCTACATGCAAACGGCAAGCTGAGCTGCTGCACAGAATTACAGTTTCTACAGTGGAAACACTGAGTCGGGCTAAGGGTGAATCCAGCACCATCAGAGCTGTTGATATGTTTCTATTTTCAGCAAATATGGTTTCCTCTGGACAGTTTTTTGAGGCATATGAAGCAGATTGTTATAGAGGATTGTCATTTTTGCTGCTTAAACACAGTAATATTTTCAGCTGTGGCATTACTCTGTGTACGGACTGATCTAATTACTTAAGTAATTAAAGATTCAGTTGGATCAGAGCAAAGACAGGTTTATTTTTATTAATGACAGAAATGTAAGTGTTTCCTAATTCTTTAATTAAATGAAAATGTTAATGCAGTTTGGGGTATAGGTTTATATAATTAGGCTCTTGTATTATTGTCCTACAACACTGTCTGACATTACCTACAAGTTCTGATAATATTTCAAAGAAACGCTTGAAGGACAATTAGACTTTCAAATAATGTTCCTATGAGGTTAAATTTAAACCACAAAAGAATGTTTAAATATCCAGAGGAAGTTTGGAGGATGTTGGCAGATTATGTCAAATGATAACAAAAAAGAACAATTTCAAACCAACATTTAAAAAGTATTTTCTAGATGTTTTGGAGGCTTCAGAATGTTTTTTAATTTTTTTTTATTTATAACATGTTCCTGGAATTTGATATATTAACAAAGGTGTAACATTCTGCTGCAATATTCTGGGAATATTTTGCTGTTGAGAACATTCTTCTATTAAATGTTCCCACAACGTCAAATAATAACAAAGGAAGAACATTTGCAATGCAACATGTTTTGAGAACATTTTTGTGTCTTTAGTGTCTTTAGAGAACGTCATATTGCCTTTTAAAAGAACATTCTGGGAAATAATAGAAAATTTCCCATTAAAAACATTTCTCGAACTTTGCAGACCTTTTCTAAGAACCCTAAAAAACTCCTAGCTGGGTTGGAACTTTTTCTTCCAATTTGTTTAATATGCTGTTTCATCCAAGGTGCAGTCAGTATACAAATAAAATTAAGCTAAAATGAGAACTCTCCCAAGTGGAATTTGGCAGTTTAGATAGATTTAATCTGATCGAATGCGAATAATACAATGGAATTTAGCTTAGGAACATGTTTTTTCCAGTAACAGAGCTGTTGATTCTTTGTCCACAGAACATATGTCAAATTTTAACCACTTTCTACCATAGAAGTCATTTCTACTGATCTGCAAGCTCCCTCTCCTCTAAAATTCCACTTTCGCCATGACTTTGTGCACCTACATTAGATAGACTTCTTTTTTCTTCAGTATACTATTACTATGAGTGCAATGACCGCTTTCTTACATCAGACTATTTGGTGCATATATTCCTGTCTTGGTTTAATAATATATTATTGATGACATTATTCATCTAACAAATTAGGTGTAACACCATTGAAATGTTACTACCAGCAGACTGCATTTGTCAGGCCGTAAAGTAAGCAGTGGCATCTGTGGCAGACAGAAACACAATTAATTAAAATTAATTAAAACTTCTATGCCATTTTCTGAAAACTAGCCCCTGTTGACGCAAGGTAGGTAGGTAGGAATTCACACTGAAAAAATGATTACAAGAGCGCTTCACACGACAGTAGAGTCTCCTCAGTTTGTCAAAACATGACAAAGTGTGTGACATTCCTTATACATGTGAGTGAATGTGTGCGACTCCATTTGAACAGCGCTGCCACAGAGGAGGTTGCCAGTTATTGTTAGACTGGAGCACATCCGCATAATTTTTTCATTCTCCGCTCCTTTCTCCGCATTAAAATTAAATCCCTCACAGGGAGACGCTGATGAATACAATCACACAGTCACTTGCAAAAAAAAACTCTGTCATTACAGCTTCCTCGGACTTTTAACTTTCAATTCTGGGTCACGCACCTCCAGAATTCAAAG
Source organism: Amphiprion ocellaris (assembly GCF_022539595.1). Lineage (NCBI taxonomy): Eukaryota > Metazoa > Chordata > Actinopteri > Pomacentridae > Amphiprion > Amphiprion ocellaris. Next base: position 31,529,742 of record NC_072783.1, on the reverse strand, counting down.
ACGTTCTGCAAAGCTTTGATCCTTAAGTGTCCTCCCCGATCCTGCTGAAGCTGCACATTCAGACCTCATGGCATGTTAGTTGCACCCTGGTCTTCCACTGGGAAAATTTAAAGCAGCTCCTCTGTGCCACAGCTCCCTGCCTGGGGCTATCAGCAGTCCGGCTCTGACAGCATAGCACTAGACCTGGTGATGCTATAGGACGATACAATATCCGCCCGTCTTTGCAGGAGCCCGGGGAGAGATTACCAGCTATGCAGCATGTTGATTCTTCTGGGTTCATGAAAAATCCCTCGGTTTTGCTTAGAAATGACCCTCTGAGTTGCACCCTTTTTGCAGTGTGATCAAAACATGACTATGAATTCAGCTAAAAAGGCGCTAAATTGTAAAAGATTTTGATCGTATCTGGATTATAGGCGCTGAAACATGATTATATGCAAATATTTTGATATCGAGAAGTAAATTCACTTCAACGCGGTTTTAATTTCCTATCTAAATGCCTTTTGGCCTGCAAAAATCCCTAAATCAGCTCTTACTGGGCTGCTAAACATACACCACCACTGGCCTTTCTCGCTCTCCGACTCCCCCAATGTTTCTCCACTGGAATTGGTTAGAACATGTCTAGCTTGAAATCACTGACCTTTTTGTTAACTGCGATTTAATGGGGTGATTAGGTCTACTTCGCTCTATTTTCTAAGTATACATTCATCTTCCTAAAAGTGTTGACACTGCAATAACCCTGCCTTTCAGCAGGCTCCTCACAATGCCCGCTTGCTTACCGGCCAAGCACCAAACAAGCACCCCCTTGACATTTTCGTGCGCCACTTTATGAAATCCATAAATTCTGTGTATTTATGATCAGCCTGCCCGGCGCTCATAATGAGAGCCGTGAATGGTTTGTCTGGCAGTGCTCTGACCTGCTGACCAAAGGAAAACATACAGTAGGCTCTAGTTATTTAAAGGGGTGATGTCACCTCCAACTAATCACTCGGATTGTCCCGTTCTGAGTGCATCGACCCTTATGTAAGTCTCAATGAAAATGTCACTGCTAAAGCATACAATTTGGACTGTACACGGACAGAACTGTTCCTGTTGGTGTTTCTAGCAGCATTCCTGAAGCAGACACAGCCAGCAGTGATAGTGTTATAGGAAACTGGCCTCACCAGAAGACCAGCAACACTGGTTGTTTGTTGAAACACTTAAAGCCTCATGAATCAATAGCTTCTATATTAACAATTGATTGAATGTCTACATGTTGTGTCAAGGGGCTTTGCAGTCACACTAAGCGGCTTTTTAACCTCTCTTTGCTCGTTGGCTCAACAAAGGATGTGACTGTTACATGGCAAACCAAAGAAACAAGTTGCATCACATCAAAATACAATAGTGGCACCATTTTTTTCTTTAATAGATTTAATTCCCTCTACCTAAATGGACTTCACTGTAGAAGTGTCAAATAATTTGTTTTTGAAAAAAAATGGCCATTGTTCAGACAAATTGAGCTTAAAGTAAGAGGAATGAGGATTTTTTAAAAAATTTTTAGTTTTAAGGTGTGTTTAAACTGTACAATATGGCAGCAAATACACGTTAAAAGTAAAACATGATGAGTTAATGAAAAGACAAAAGGTCTATATGGAGCTTTTCTTTCAAGGAAATCTCCCTGAAATAAGGACACTCAAGCAACTGCCTCCATTTTTCATAATAACTAGTACAAATTTAAACCCTATATTAAATCTTGGTAGAACCCATCAAATAATGAAAATAAACTGCACAAAGTTGCATCTGTGGGAGAAAAAAATCAATGTGAAAATGCATATAAAAGAGCATTTGCTATTTCACCAAACTATCAAAAATAAATAGTGTTTAAGGAGGTATACCTCTCAATGTTGGAAAAGCGCTAAATGTGGGAACCTGGAGAGAAAAAATAAGAAGAAGTGAGAGTTCTTGGTAAATCTGGGGATGAATCAGGGGCGGCTCAGGTGGTACAGTGGGTTGCCAACTAATCTCAAGGTTGGCGGTTTGACTAAGTGTCCTTGGGCAAGACAATGAACCCCAAGTTGCTCCCAATGGCAGCCGTGCAACCCTGCATGGCAGCTCTGTCATTGCCTGTGTGAATGGATGAATGGAATCTAGCTAGGAATAAAAGGTGCTTTCATCAGGGCAGATCATTAACACTCAATCTGCACAATACAACTTCAGCAAATGTCAGTTGACTGGCTGTTTATGGTTAACAGTCTGGCAGTCTATCAGTCCGATTCACCCAAATATAAAAATCTCACTCCAAAGGCACCTCAATCCAACTTTCATACCCCGCTGGAGTAATAAGGAATCACCTAAGAGGCTGAATCCGGGACTGTTTCTCACGGGCCAGTTACTTCCCCGCATTGTGGCCAGTCACCTTTCTGACACACAGTTCAATGGTTTGTCTCGGCAGACAGGGAGGCTCTGTAATGTTTCGTAATCAAGCTTATCCATCCGAGCGTGGCGAGCAGCTGGCCTGAGCTGATATTAGTATGCCCCTGGTGTGGCTCGGTGACAGAAGCTGGATCGCGCTCTCCCTTCCTCTCTCCCTCTCACTGCATGGTGTCAGATGGAGTTTTATGTGACAGGGTGGAATGAAATGTGCCGTCGCTCTCCAGCAAACTCAGATTGGCTTTGTGGCTTTTTACTGTTTTTGAGATAACTGATGGTCAAAGCGCAGGTCAGTCTAAGCTGCCCAGTACTCGCTCAGACAGCTTGTTTGCAGATGCAAATGTGATTTGTGGGAAAGCCAAAAAAATTGGACTATAGATGGACAGAGATTTCAAATAAAAATATGTGTCAGAATTTTGAATTTGGAAAAAGCTGCTGGTGTGGAGCCTTTTGCTGTAATCTGACAGCCTGTGATAAAATGAGGTTGCACATTTGGATTGTTGTACCTGGAACAGCTTTCCCTCCCCTCCACCATGACAGATGCTGCAATTAGTGATAGTGATGACTGCCAACTGCTGTCATGGCTTTGTATCACCCACCCATCTCTGCCCTGTTTGTACTGTTTTCTGTTTTTTTTTTTTTTGTTGTTGGAGGGAATCATTAGCTTATCTCGATATGGTGTTTCCAACAGAGAAACAGCAACCACAGAGGCAGTGCTGGCTCAAGCAGGCATCCACACCCAGCAAGCAGTAGCTTGACTGCAGTCGATGCTTTACGAATTGTTCTCTTTATTCAAGGCTAGTAGTCTTTTTACAAATGCAGACACTGCCCTGGAAAATGCTTGTATCCACTTGGCTGGCAACAAAATTGTAACCCGACTATAAAAATCATGATCATATAAGCATCATAATATACTACAAAGCATCCTGATCCAGTAATGGACTCACTGTGCTGCTCCCGTCCACCTCATCTATTATTTTCATATCTCGCCATGTTTTATTTCTAGCATAACTCAAACTTGCAATATATTTAATAGCTGGCATTTTATCTCCCAGCTAATGCTTTGTTTGGAGGATTTGGTAGCAATAATAAAGTCAAAGTGGCAAAAAAAACGGAGGAAAGATGATCATTTCTGTTTTCTGGTGATTTTAAATTCTTTCAGTAAGTGCTACATTACAGAGCATGACTTTTACTTTAATGTTTTGTTTTACTGAAGTAGCTTTGTTGACAAGGAAAAAGCCCACAGTAACAGTTACTTGCATTTTCCAGCCTGACACCAGTAATTTACAGGAGGAGTCGGTGTCCAAAGAAGCAATGCAACAGAAACCAGAGGAAGAACAATGACCATAACACCTTCCCACAAGAATCTTGTTGTTATTGTCCCAAATGGATTGCGGTAGAATTTGCATATAAATCTGCTGCCAGGAACTATAGACAAAAATGTCACAATTTCAGTGCCACTGTGCTTACCTTTGTAGAATACTTAAAAGTTATTTTATAAACATTTATTTCAATTTTCTTGTGATTTTTAACAGTTTCGCAGCTAAAATCCACCATCCAACATGTTATATTTTAATTAATCAGAGTGTTTTTTTTTCCAATGCTGTGCTAAAACAATGCTAATTAGGATTTGGGGGAATAATACCCACAAAATCTGTTGTGTAAAAGCTTTTTTTTCCTTTAACAGCTGTAAACGCCCATCGTAAACTTGCACATTCGCTCACAAGACAAAATTACTGCAGTTGGAAACGTGCAGGAATTAGACCAACATGTGTTTTCCAGAACAGTCACAGTGTCATAACAATTTAACTGTGCTTTATCGTTGCAAATATTATATTAAATGTACACGGATTTAACAACAAGCTTACTATTGTGCCGTACAAAGCTCACTTTCATGTCGCTGAATCTGAACACATTCCAAGAGCTGGGAGGAAAGAAAAAAAAAAACCCCACATGGCTAAAATAGTCTTACAGTGGAAAGGCTTTTTTTTTCTTTCTACGCCTCTCTTCTTGTCCATCCATTAATAGTGAATTCATTGGTTGCCAAGTTTGCGACTAAAACCCAGATAGATAACAGGTAATGTTATCCACCTTGACATTTCCCCAGTAAAATGTAATCTGTGGAATTTAAGCTACATTTCTTCAGAGACCTGCTCTCCACTGTTTTCTCCTCCTTTTCTATTGATTTAATACAGAGACGAGGAGGATAAAGGCAGGGACAGAGGAGGGAGAAACACTATTGCAGAGGCATGGATTTCTGGAACATGTTTCTTTTTTTTGCCATGCTACAGCAGGATTTACAGCGACAGAACATAAATGGGCTGCATTTACAGTGGCTTTCCACTTCATCCCTGCATTCTGTTTTTTTTTTTTGGTGTTGTTGCATTAGTGGAGGGAGAAGCTGAGTGACAAAGAAAGGATGGGGTCAGTGGCTGAATTAACATCACTGTCTGACATAATGAACTGTAGAAATGGACAGACAAGCATGACTGGGGTTCTTTTCTGTTTTTTTTCCCCAAGAAGCCACACACTGAGGACATCTTTCATATCTGGCCTTATAAAAACAAACTGTGACATTTGTGTGTTGCACAGTGCGGTTGGTAGCCCTCTTGAATCGATGCTTATCTCTCTCTTTTCCAAAATAGCATGGGAATAGGAGAAATACAAGCACAAAGAACACTTCAAAGTCCTTGGAGGCAGAGAGAAAAGAAAGCTGCCGAGCTTGTATGGGCAGCATTAGGGCAACATCCATCCCCCGGTGAGGGGGGTGGACCATAGAGGACCTCGGTTCTTTTGTTACAGTGTGAATGATGGACAATGCTGCTACTGTGTACTGAGAGCAGGAGCCATGCCACTGCTGGCTCCGTAGGACCGCCAAAGCTTGTCACAATTACTCTTTTTCCTTTGTTGTGTTCTTTCTTTTTCTCTAATCTTTCTCCCCCACTCCCCCTCCAATCCCTCCAGGTTTCTTTGCCCTTTTTTCCCAAATCTCATCTTTTCAAAATGATGGTTTGTCTCACCACCACTTCTTCATCACACACCGATCCAACCTGACATCCTGCTCCAGGGACATCTGCAAACAGTCCAACCGTCCCACAGGACTCAGCAATATGGTTTTTATGTTGAAGTGTCAGACACTGTCACGTAGTTGGCGGTGTGAATCTAAGTGTAAAACTGGGCAGGTAATTTCTGTGATGATAATACATTTTGCATCAGCAGATCCAAGGCTTGGATTCCAGCAAACTTAAAGTAAATAAGAAAAATAAGCACCAGATTTGGGCATTTCTCTAGACTGGTTTGAACCTTTGACCTGAGACTAACCTAAAATGGTCTTGAATTACTTCAGATTAGACTTGGATTTAAAATGAACATATCTTGAATGCACTGAGACTTCACCAAGGAATTTAAAACTTGACTTAGACCTGACTTGAGCCTTAAGTTAGACTCATCCCAAAATAGCTGAGACTTTATCTATGATTAGAGTAATCTTGGGCTTATCATGTGCATTGATTTGGACTTGTCCTAAAAGAATTGAGATCTGCCATTCTTGAATGACTTGAGATTTAACTTGTGCCACTATTTAATGACTTGAGACTTAATTTGGACCATTTTTAAAAATGAAATTAGGCTTTGGCACTTCTCAAGACTTGGTTTGGACCTGTCACAGATGATGGCAGACCAAGTCGAATGCCTTCAGCTTTGATTTGAGTTTAACATGGACCTATCCTGAATGCACTGAGACTTAACTTTGAGTTAGTATTCAATGACTCGACACTCCATTTGGACCTGTCTTTAACAATGAGATTTAGCCTGGACATGTGTCAAGACTGGGTTTGGACCTGTGACCTCAGACTCACTTGAAATTGCCTCAAATTACTTAAAATTTGACTTGAACTCAACACGGATGCATCTAAAGTGCAGTGAGACTTTGAATTACAGTAAGTGATTTAAAATTTGGCTTGGACCTGACTTGAGCCTGAACTTTTAACGGATCCGAAAATACTTGGGGCTTGACTTACAAGGTAGTGTAAAATGTCGTTATTTTTGAAAGAAAAAGCTTTTTTTTTTCAATGAAAATAACATTAAATTATTCAGAAAACCAGTGTAGACATTGTTAATGTGGTAAATGACTATTCTAGCTGGGAACGGCTGATTTTTAATGGAATATCTCCATAGGGATACAGAGGAACATTTCCAGCAACCATCACTCCTGTGTTCTAATGCTACATTGTGTTAGCTAATGGTGTTGAAAGGCTAATTGATGATTAGAAAACTGGAGTGTAATTCTGTTAGCACATGAACAAAAGTAGGAGTTTTCATGGAAAACATGAAATTGCCTGGATGACCCTAAACATCTGAACGGTAGTGTATGTTGAGATTTAGTTTGAGTTTATCCTGAGCAAGGACTTGTACTTGTCTTGAACGACTTGAGACTCGACAGTCTGAAATTACTTGAGATTGGACTTGGATTTTTGTTGAATCACTTCACTTATTGCAGTCACTCTCCAAGTGACTTTACACTTGATTTGAAACTTGTCGTGACACATTCGAGACTTGAATTGTCTCAAATGACTAGTGACTTAAGTTGCCTTCAAGTGTTTCACTTTAGAGGTCTGCTAATAACTTGTGCGCTAATGACTTGAGATTTGGACTTTTGCCACAGCTCGCTTTGATTTCCCCTAACAGATTTTCAAACAGCTCTGGGCGCAGGAGGGCTGGAGTTGTGTGTGCATTGTAATAGCGGTCAGCCTGCAGATGCATTTTACACAACAAAGCTTCTCTGAAGAGACCTGCTAACAAGAGAAAAAGCTGAAATAACATGTACGGCGTATAAAATGAGGTGGAGGTGCTCGTGCTTTCAGATGCACTTGAAGTGCTAATGAAAAAGGGATGCATAAAATGCTTCACATAAATGTAGAAGCAGCCAGCTGTGGAATATGGCAGCTGTTAAAGTGGAGAGGGTATTTTTTATTGAACAAAGCTGGGACGACTGCAGAGGAGAGACCGTGTGGCGGCTACGTTTTACTTCAAGAAACTTTAGGGAACAACCCTTGAGTCTCATATTCAGCACACAATAAAATGTGAATAGCTTTCCGAGAAGAGGTGCTGTGGGAAAGAAGATGAGAATGAACTTGAGAAAGGTGTGTGTGTGCATGGGTGTGTGTTTGTATAGTGTGTATGTACATGAGAGAGAGACAGAGAGAAAGCATAATGAAGGCACTGGGACCAAGGACCTGTACTGTATATCTTTCTGTTGCAATCTAAAAAAAATAAGGCGCATTTAATTGAGTCAGTGAAAAGAATGCCATTGCAATTCACAGCATATTGATTTTACGCTGCTGTGCTGAATGTGAGCGGCTGTTGTTTCCAATAAAAAATATTACAGAGAAAACAGACAAAACTGCCAGATTCCTCAAAGACTGAGCAGATTTGAACTGTTGTCTCTGTGAATCTGCTTTGTAATCGCTGAGCGCGACACAAACAGAGCTCCGAGCAAATAGTTTTGTTTTGATGAGAAAAACATGAGAAGGAATGAGAGGTTGAGGAACAAAGACGCAAAGTTTATTATGCATGTCAACTGCAGCTAAATTTCGTTAGTTGTCTGCCTTTCATTTATGTTAGGACTGGTGACTGTTGACCGTTACAGCTGTCACACAAGGCATTTGCTCAAAGAGTGCTTGTGCAACTTTTTTTTAACGTCTTTGCCACGCTAGAGGAATTTATGTTGCCTTCCAGATGCCTCAGGACATGAATATTGCATTTAGTTCGAGCCCAAACACTAACATTATTTATAAAGGCAATCATCATCAGCCGTGAAGAGAACCCTGTCTGTCTGTCTGCACCGAGCAGCTGACTTCCAACAGCCTTCTTTGTGTTTCAAAGTGACGCTTGTTGTGGGTTAATGAAGCAGAGATTCAATCAGCCCATTGGTATATATTTTTACATTGCAGCAACGTGTTAATTTATGCAGCTGCATCCCCTCCGGTACCTGATGATCTGAAAGATGCACATTTCTGGATCCTGTTTCCTTCCCTCATCTGTTCGACAAAGATCTCCTCTCTTCCTTGACCGCCAGGTTGTCTCTGTGTCTTCACTGTGTGCTTGATGAGGCTGTCAAAGAGACAGTGTCTGGCCAAGTGATGAGATAAGACAAGGGCGATGACTTGCCTCGGTTAGTCTCACCTGCAGCTGCTGGCAAAGTCAGAACATGCCAGTATGTGTTTGTGTATGTGAGTCATATGTAAATCCGTATTATGGAAATCTCAGGTGCTCACTTTTAGCTATACCCTGAAAATGACTGTGGAGAGCATTTGCTGCGCATCAGTCAGGGACAAATTATTTACAGTCAGCGGTACTTAAAAAGCAGCCAGTAAGTATTTTGACATTCACCCTTTTTTTCTGTTTTCTGTTAAATTTTGTGGAATTGGCTCTGGAGTCTGGCTCATTGGATGTGGAGTGAAACAATGAATATGAGGGTAAAAGCCACACACTGAGGGTTCTTACATTCATATTAGATGAATAATGTTTTAACAGTAGCCCTGCAATAATAATAATAATAAAATACACGAAAAACTATGATGTGGATGAAGAACAAAATGCAGAAACACGTGATAAAATGAGGAATCAGTGTATTAGTCGTACTATTGCCATAAAAAAAATTGCAGCGTTGAAACACCAAAGCCATCATTTGGAAACGTCCCAGTCAATACATATACAGAGTTCTCTGAGGATATCTGCAGGGTTTTAGCGTTTTATATGGAGAGGATATGGTATAGCATTTTCACAATGTTTTTTAATCTCATCATCTATGACATACAGTTTTCTCCCATAAAATTAGAATTTCATGAATTTGAATTTATTATTTCCACATTACAGCATTTTAAACACTGATTAACTCTGAAAGACTCACTATAAATGGACCGAAAAGCCCCGCTAGCCAAGCAGCAGCATGACCACAAAAAAGACTTGTAAGCTTTCCATTTGAAAGCATATCTGAACATGTAATTGTTTAGTCCTCTAATATATTGGGGCCAATAAAGTGTCCTTTCCTTTCAGAGTGGTGGACAACTCTCAACATAGTTTTTCTGTTCATTTGCATTAGACGTATCATTAAAACTACTGAGGTCTACAGGAAGTCTTGCAATGGTGGGTGTAATCTTGATCTCCACAGCACTGTACATAAACAACAGAAAAACCTGAGGATGCTTTCAGAAGTAATGTTGTGAATAGTTGCTTTTTTTAAAGGCTGAAGTAGCTTCATACAAAATGCAGTAAACAAAAAAAAAAACCTCATTTGGCTCCCCTTTGCTTTCTCCAGGTACATTTGCACACATTTCTTGCAGTACTTGGGGTGCAGGTTGCTCCACACATCTGGGAGAAAGTGTCACAGCTCTTCTGTGGATTCAGGCTGTTTTAATATCTTCTCTCTGTTTATGTAATTCCAGACTGACTATGTTGAGATCAGGGCTCTGTAGGGGGTCCACCATGTATGTTGCATGAAGACGGTTCTTTATGTCTCTGCCTGTATGTTGGGCTTGTTGTCATGCTGCACTATAAATGTAGGACCAGTCTCATGATATTGAGCGATGGATAAGAATCAAACAGCCAAAGTGTTGAAAACCTTTCTTAAATCATTTTTAACGTGGCTATGCAAATCCTTTATTTATCATTTATAAGCCGTATATAAATGATAGATAGATAATTAATACAAAATGATGTAGTTAGAAGCAGATACAGTCACATTGTACGTGTTTACTGATGCACAGCATTTCAAACAATTAGAATTTCTCACATGAAGACATGAATTATATACGGTAATTGCACGTTTGTTGTATCATTCATGACCATCTGCTTATGCACCACCAGCCAGTTATGGATGCGTCATAGTAGAAAATGGGGATAAAATCTCACATTGGGAGTTTGTTTATGTTTAAAAAGAAACACAAAAAGCTGATTTAAAACTCCTCCTTAGATATCAAGTATCTGTTAGATTCTAATAACAATAAAAGGCCTTTTTAGAAGAAACAATTTAAAGATGCAGCCGAATCTGCAAGCATCAGATCCTCAATCAGATCAGAGAGAGCAAATTACGGGAAAATAGTGTCCAAAACCTTATGGACTACGCAGTTATGTGCAAAGTAGGTCAGGAGAAATGAAAAGTGGAGCTGAGGAGGATGTTTGGTGTGAAGTGATGAATAGCGGAGAGTTCAGCTCAGAATGAGTCATCATGGGTGGCGAGGTGGCAGGCAAACAACCTTCCTGTGTCAATAATGAAGGAGGGACTCTGTGAAGAGCGCAGCCATCACGAGGCAAAGTATGAATTATCAAGTCAGAGCAGATCACAAATGAGACGGAAAACACGTACACGCTCTCACCGTCGTGGAGGTGGGAGGTATAGACAGATTCCAGTTAATTTCCACAACTTAAAAGCAGCACAGAGACACACAAAACGGGCAGCACAAAAGCAACTGGGCTCAAACTTTCGTACTGACTTTAGGTCATTAAGGTGGTCGGCCACACTGCCTTTCACTGTAAATAGCCCACCGGGGTGATGCTACGCCTCCTCTAATGAGCGTCTGCACCACTGTCAGAGCCGCAGTACATGTTTGATGGCAAACATTCTGATGCATTATTCTGTTCAAGTAAGAAAACAACAAACAATGAGGAGAAGAAAAAAGAAAGCCTGGGACACACAATCAGGCCTGTGCAAATCCAGTGTATGAATAAAACATAAGCAGAAGAACAGGAAGGTTTTGCATTGTGTCTCTCGGTGGACTTTTCACTGTACACAGAAAAACTTTTCCAGACAGTAGGTGATAATGCACAGTGGGAGAATTTATGAACATTTTTTCTCTGCATGTATTCTGCTCTACATGCAGGCTGCTGACTGCAGTTAGACAGAAGTTTGACTCTAAATATGGAATATCGTGCGATTATGTGACTGCATTCCTTGGAAAGTTTTACTTTTAGGAGTCTAAAAACCCATTTTCTTGATCAGCTTTTTGATATTAATGATGAGATCCAACAACAAACTACCACTACTTGTAATTTTACATGGAAAAAGTCTTTATTTGTAGTTTTGTCTGTGCTTTTCTTACTGGTCCATTTTTGCGGCTTGAACTTGCGAAATCATCCCAAATAATGCAAAAAATTGTCATTTTGTGAAACATTAATGGATCTATTCACAGATATATCTAACCTATTGAACTATATGATCTCTTGAGAATCTTACTGTCTTGGTAAAACCAAACCAAAATACATTAAAAAAAGGAGACTAAAGAAAGTAAAAGGGGAAAATTCACAAAAAGGAAACAACAGATTTAAACACATGCATTTGATATTTCCTCTCTTGAATTGTAAATCTGCCTGAATCACTTTATCCAAGTCTCTCTTTGGATGTCTACATCGTTGGTGTGCTTTATGGCTGGATCTTGTCCAGACTATAAAGAATCTCAGCCAAAAACAGACATCAAATTTTTGTGTGATTTAAGATCCTCCAGCTACAATAAACATCATGAAATACAGGAATCATGATTAGATGACGAACCGTCGCCTTCGGGGACTCTCCTGATCATCGAGCTCTGTGAAGGTGCCAGGGTTCTATCTGCAAATTTTTCCTCCAGACCTGTGAAATCTGTGAGAAGTTTGCTGTTCCACTCGGCTCGCCTGCACCTTGGTGACAGGCCAAGCCAGAGTTTACATCCGCGAGAGGCCCCTGGTTTTCATATTACAACATCAGAAATTCCTGAGGGCTTGTTGCACAGTGCTCCGACTGTTCGAAGCTCCTGCCAAGTCCATAGTAACAGACAAGCCTATATTTAGACGTGTTTATGGGCTGTTGGAAAGAGCTTAAAATAGTTTGGAGGGAGACACTTCTATAATGTTGCCCCACAGGGGTTCAATCAGACTTTGGGAGTATCAAAACTGCATAAACACAGCTCTTATTGTGCTATAAATCCTGGCACTAGAACATGATCATTTGCCTATTTGTCTCCATAAACAAAACTTTAAAACCGTTAATCATTTTCTCCCTAAAGGTTGACAAATACATTTTTTTCCTGCTTTGTTATTGGACACCGGAGCTTTTTCAGCCTGCAGCTACAGGCTCAACCCGAGCCAAAACACTGTGGACTTTTTCACGCCGCCTTTGCCCCGGTCCCGTAATCTAACTGGGTCAGCGCTCCAGCCTCATCCAGAGGGAAGCCTGCAGCTTTAAAAGAACATTTCTGATACCAGAGCAGCTCCATACCTACAGGAAACAATGACTGACTGTCTGCATCAAAGGCTTAACCCCTTGTCAGCTCAATGCAAAAGGTTCAGAGACACAAGCAGGGGAGCATCAAAACTCCAGTCTCCAGCCTCAAATACACACACACAAATGATCACACACATCCAGAGACACACAGCTACCATGGATGTCAACCATTCTTTCTACATTTCAGATGAGACTTTGAAAGGCCTGTGCAATCAAAGTCTCAAAGGGAATTACAGTATCATGAAAGACATGTGGGCTGCACCTTATACAACGCATGTATATGAGGTATTTTTAGCTCTCAGATTTACAATAAGTTCAACAATTAACCCTGCAAAGCTTCTTTTAAAACTCAACAAAGCATACTACTGACTGTCTCCATCATTAAACACTACGCAAAAGATGTTGGAACTTGCAAGAGAGCGAGTGCTACAGCCCAGATCAGACTGCAATTGCTGTTTAAGCGCAGAAGGAATCAGAAGATTGCTGGAAGCTGCCGTAATTATGTGGCATCAGAAGATAAACTGGGGGCATGAGCCAGCAATAGGCATTCCCACCATCATATACATATCAACACTATACTTAGACTCCACTGCAAAGAGTCTGTTTGGACTTTGCCATGCTGATATTACCGATATGATTTTCCACTAGTGGACAGAAAAATGTAATCAATCCGTCCATGCGCTGGCAGATTTCTTGAAAAATGCACTCCGGCTCACTGATCCACGCCTAAACAGAAAGTCTCTGCCAGTCTAAGCATGGTATCCACAACCACAGAGGAGGCTCGGGGTGGAAAACACCTGCTTCATACGCTGAGCATTAAAGTTAAACCAGCTGAACAGTCAAACAGCAACTAGTAAACATCAAAATTCAGCCTGAAAATAGTTTTTTCCACCTGCATGAACCATAAGGAGGTGGAAATTCAGGTGTGCAGAGATATTGGGAGCAGAAGGGTGGAATGGTTCTTCTGCCTGCACAATGGGCTCACAGTAGCATGGTGGTCCGAGCCTGTGACCCTTGTGTGCGATGGTGTGAAGGTGTGAGGGGACGTTTCAGACAGCACCTAATATCCAGCAAGCTGGAACAAGTTCCCAGAGAGTTCTTGGCTTGTTCTCTGTGCTGTTGACAGCAAAGCCAGAACCCTGATTGCCTCCCTCCCTCCCTCCCCCGGCTCTTTGGACTTGAATAGCTGCTCCAGTGAAGCACCGAGAGTTGATTATGCAGAGCAACGCATGCTGGGAGAGCACCAATTACCCTGATGTGCCTTTTCATGTTTGCACATTGTTGATCAGCACATCGGCTGGTGTCCCAGGAGTGCACAACAGCACACATGTCTGAGGAGGCAGGGCCAGTGACAGCAGAGGTGACTTTCTCTGAAGGATAGCAAGAAAGGATGCAGAGCACAGTTATGATTGTCGCAGGGAAACATCATGAATATGAATATAAGTAGGCCAGAGAAAATGCCTATGAAAACTGCTGTCAGTCCTGTATTGGTCAGAGTGAGAACAAAGACACAAAGAGTCATCAAATATTCAGAAACTGTTTTAGGGTGGAAATGAAAGAGTTTTTATTATTATGAATCTGGATTTGTTTGACTATCCAATTTTATGTTCAGTCCATAAGCCAGCTCAAGATGTGTTTCAGTGATCGTAAAAACAAAGAAAAGTCCCAAATACACACTTTTGAGAAGCTAAAACCAGCAAATGTATGCATATTTCATTGGAAAATAGCATATTACAGAAAGTTAGGAAAAGTGAGAGACACACTGGAAAACATATGTTCAACATTAATGTAACTAAGGCCTAGATATGGAGACTTTTCATCTCAAATACGACCAGAAATGTTGAGTAAATCAGTCAGCAACAACAACCACAAAAATCCAGCCGGAACCAGTAGCTCACACTAGTGTTGGAAACTCTATTACTGTACTTAGCTGTTGTCAACTTGAGTAACATTGTCTTCACCTTTTTTGCTTCCCCTCTGCTCTGCTCCATGTGCTCCAGTATAGTGCATGAGTTTCTGTTTTACCATGACACACACACACACACACACATGGTGAAACAGGTAGCAGATGAATGTGAGGGAATGCAGCAAAACATCCATAAAAAACTGCCACACTGAGCTTAAATGTAATGCCTGCATATAAATTAGGTAAATAAAATACTTTTAAAACTTATTTTAAAGTTGTTTTTTGGGACACTGGCTCAGTGATCAGGACTGAATTCTTGCTTTTACGATTCGGCGTGGTAAGTCACTTATGGCCTGTTTATTAAATCCTACCAGTTTCAAAGGGAGGAGCTCAGGTGCACTAACATGCACCCACAGCTGAACTGGCAACAAAAAATACAGAGCAGGCAAGCTTGGGTTACAAGACAAATATATAGAGAGTGTAATTCATTCTCTACTAACAACAATAACACTCCACGAAACTAACAACATTAGTGCTATATTATTGTTTGAAACCTCATATAGAGAACCTTTAATAAATGTTTTACCATCATGTTTCGCTTTTTATAGTGTTTTACTGTCATAAAAATGTTGCACTTAACTGGAGTCGAACATCTGGCCTGAAAATCATATTTCATCTCCACACTCAACCACATATTACATTTTCCAACTTAGCATTCACAAAGGGCTTGTGGTTTGATGTGAACTGCAATAAATAGATGACCCCATGTCAGCTCTGGACCGGCACCCCGACCTTTGAGATCCTCTGTGCCGTTAATAGCCTCATTGGCAGTTGGCTGACGCTGCTTCTCACATTCCCCACAACACCAGGAGAAAAAAAAAGGAGGAAAATGCAAAAAAGGGAGCAAACTGCATCATTCATATTCAGAAGTGATAAGCTGTAATTTTTCCCAGCTGTATGTTAAGCTTCAGGATAACCACATTTCATTTTGTGCATTAAATCGTTTAGTATCCGTTTCAGGATACGGCCAACTGCAATGGTTTTTGTGCTGCTTTATTTAATGCATACATGAAATTACAAGAAGCTGTTGAATGCTGATGTGTACATTAGGATGAATGGAAAAAACAGGCTGTTGCATATTTATCCCGGTTTAAGCCCTTTAATACCACAAGCTTTGGCTGACTCATGGTATGTGCTTGTGTTGTTACTGGGGTAATCACACTCCCATTTGGTTGAATCAACAAAGACAGCACACACACTGTATGTCTTCTCAATACAATATCTATAGCAATGTTGTTGCTCAGTTTATATCTGATAAGATTTCAAAAAGTGATTGTTATTGTCTTCACAGGTCAAAATTTCAATAAAACAGCTCAGATGTTCAGTGGATGAAGCAAGTCCACGGTGCCACTTCTACTTTGGGATATAAAGCCACTGATTTGCTTCTAGGCTTCTTTGGAAAAAAAATATCAATTTAATTTTCGAGGTTGCTCGAGGAGGAGGCAGCCGTAAAGCTCGGCGGTGCTTTCCTGTGGGATCCGGCACGTACTACCTCCCTCTAACCTCCTGGGCTGAAAAACAATCATGTGTGAGCTGGAGGTCTCCAAGCATCTGCCTTCAGTAATAGCACCTGCCTCTCCCTGCTAGTGATGTGTGAGCGGCAGCCAGGTTGGAGGGCTTTTCAGGAGCTCGTTTTGTCATTGCCAGCTCCGGCCCAGCAGAGGCTGATGTGCTCAAACAGAGCCTCTAGCTCAGGAAGACTCAGAATAGTCGGAAGGATTGAAAAAGACAGACTGACTGAGATCCACCTACCAAGAATATCGAAGAATACTTCGTAAAAAATGCACTGGACAGAAGGGACGAAGATAAAACTGCAAAGTAATATGTCCATTAAAAGGCTTAACACAACAATATACCTCAGTCTATTTCAGATTAAATGACCAATTACTCAATAACTGGTAGCATAAACACAAGTGTTTAAGGTTTTACAATTATGAAATTGCGCACTCAAGGTGGATAAAAATTATTTGGCTGTAATTACCAACAGCATTATGTAAACACAACTCATCAAGACAGTGTTGGCAACCTAAAATGATTATATAAATCATTAAATTACAATTTTTATTTTGCATCTGAGCATTTAATTAAGTGGTGGTAACAGGTCCCCTGACTTACCTTTAAAAGCAAACGATAAAATAAAATAAAACAGTTTTGGTTATCTTCTTTTGAAGCCACTGGGTCAATATATAATTGTGGGACTTTTTGTAACATAGTTTAAAGGTATCATAGTTGACATTTTTGCTGTTTTCAGGCCTAAAATCAACATGGCCGCCTATAACCAAACACCACATGGCATTGAAGAGAAAGATTCTTCTAGATATTAGAAATACAGTTGAGTAAAATTGAAAGCTATTTATAAAGATATTGTAGCAAACCTGTTGACTACTTTATATTAAATAACTCAGAAAGCCTTGGAGTCTGGCCAGTCTTTTCTTCAGGAGGAAATGACATCATGTGCAGCAGGTCATGTGATCTGGAATTAACACACTTCCTTCAGAGGTGTTTTTGTAATGGGGAACTTCGTGGAAAGTGATTTCTGAGGCACAGATACAATCATATAAAATTTGATATATCACCAAAAAAGAAATATCTGTCATGAATATCTCAACTTAATAAAAATAAGACAATCCAAACTCTTTTTGAAAAAGCTCATTTTATTATTGTTTAGCTAATTAGAAGGTGGTTGTTTTTTTAATTCAGACGATTATTTAGTTGACATTTTAGTGATATCCAGTCTTTTTTTTTAATATAGATAAGTGATTGTTTCCATAATAAATAATTATAGAATTTGTAAAGACATGATCATAATGAACATAAAAACATTATTTTTTTTTATTTTTAATAAAAATGTATGCAAGATATATCCCATGGACTTCAAAAGTCCCTCAAATATATATTGACCCCACAGATTCTTACAGTAAAAACGGTCCACATTGTAAGGAGAGAGGATTAGCATTTCCCTTTAGCTCTTGGAAGCATTTTAGAATCTTTGAATTTACAGCGTTAGGTTCTTAGCTGCACTTTTACTTTAACTGCTCTCTTCAGGGTTGTTTTCTAATGCAATATGCAGCTGTTCTTAGCAACAAAGCCCTAAAGATGAACTGTGTGCATTCTGCAAAAACACCAAACATCAGACAGACGGCGTTAGCAATCAGCTTGTTATGAAAAGGCAGCATTTAAATGATTTGTTTCCCTCAGGAGTCTGTGGAGACCAAAACAGAGCAAAAAGAAAAGTGAATATCAGACTTTATTTATCAGGTGGAAGAAGAAAAGAGTACAAATAAATGTTAATGTTTCCCTATATGCTTGGTACAAAAGAGAGGGAACATTTATGGTATGACAGTTATAGTGCAGTAAAAGAACTTAGAAGCAGTTACTGCAATGTCAAGGAGTATTTCAACAGCATTTCTTGTGCTATGACATTTTTTCCTCTTCCCTCATTGAAAATGTTAATTATTTATTTTACCATTCAGACTCTCTGATGCAGAAATTGAAAATGTGGATAAAAACATGTGAGTGAAAATGAACCTACATTTCTTCTGCACAAACCAGGAGTGCAGGTTAGTGTCTGCAGTTCACCCACTGAATACAAACACAATTTTTTAGCATGATTCAGGCAATAAGTATGGCATTAAGTGTTTCTCTCCAGGTTAACTTTTGATATTCAGCACTGAAACCGCACAAAGCTGAGGGTTTTACTGGCACCGAGAAGCATCTGCTAGTGTTCATTAAACGTGAACATCTAAAGAATGTGAAGTAAGGGCTATTGACCGAGCGCTCCCCTCCGATGCCACAAGTTAATTCAGGCTGCATCATTAATCAGAGAAATCGGTTTGATTAAAAATTTCCGGTTAGACTGATAGATGAGGGCTTTTAAAGGGTCAGAGATCTGCAATCCCATGTGTGATATTTGGCTATAAATGGAATATACTGTACAAACACAGGGGATTATCTACAATTAGGGATGCATCCTCATGAATATGCATGAGGGGTTACAAGTGTAACAGGATTCTGGATCTTTATCAGCTCTATGGAGATACCTGGGGCCCTTTTATAGAAGAATCTTTTGATCCTCTTTAGTCGATTTATCTTTCTTCAGACTTTGACAGATTCCTTTGGCGTATTATTTTATATAAATCATGTCTCGCAAAGTAAACATGCTTGAACCTACTTTGGGTTCCTGCACGCTTCAGGTAACAGTCCTTACCAGGCTCTTAAGCATAAGCCTGTAGACGCATGAGAAATAACATATTGGCAGCGAGAAATCAATATCTGCCTCCATCTAATCTTTCCCTGACATTCTGTGTGTGTGACAGCTTTAACCAAGCACAAGGCCTCCCCGCAGTTCGGCTCACATAATGACGAGAAGCGAAAAAAGCGTCCATACTTTAAACACTCTATAGATGTTTTCCATCAGCAAGCCGAGCAGAAGGAGACAATCTTTGACTTCATCCATAAACAAGCAAGTCTGTCGATCCTGCAATTTACCTCCCCCTCAAACTGCCTCCTTCGTCACATCCAAGCAACTTTGTTCTTTAGGAAGTGCGCAAGCATGCAGCTGCCAGTACAGCTGCAAAACACAACAGTGACCTTTTCTCGGATAAATGAGGAGGAAATTCTGCGTGGCTGTTCTGAGACACTCCGTACCCGCTGCTCAAAAACTTGGCGACCTAAGAGGACATCAGCGCTGACCAGAAAGCAGTTTCCAGGGTAATGTGGCCTTCATACTTTCCACATTAAAGAAACATGAGCAGAGAGAATGTTCAAGAACCGTGTCTTCTTAGAGTTGAAATTGCAATGACAGGCAAAGGGAGCCCTCGCAGGTTTGTATGTGGGCCCATGCGGTCGAGATGATGTTTCCATTAACACACCATAACAGGCCACAGCGGCGCAGATGAAAATTCCTGTCGATCCCACACTATGATGTCCTCTATCAAAGGGAAGAGAGCTGTGATGTAGCTATTAAACTGCTAGCAGTTCCTTACTGTAAGTTCACTTGCAGATATATATTTATACACAACAAAGAGACCTTTCTCGTTCAGCAATCTGTACTTCATTTTGTTTTGAAAGTCAAATTTTGCATAAATGGCCAAAGAAAAAGCTTCAACCCTCTAGAGGATCTGCAGTTTTGTTGGTGTCTGGGCTCTGAAAAATTAATCTCTATCACTGGACCATGTGATTTACTTTTATTTTAAACTTTCTTACCCTCTTTTCTTTGTTGTGAAGAGTTTATATGACAGAAAATGCTGTGTTTTGATTGATGCTCCAAGTTTAAATCCAATGTGGCTTCACATCAAAATGCATAATAGCCGGTTAGTCCAAGGCACAAAACATAATAGTTTCAAAATAAAAGCTGTAAAATTGTGACATGCCTACATTTCTTTTGGTCTATTCTTTTCAACTGGCCAGCGACTATGTCACTTAGCTTGTGGGTTTCTTTTCATTTGCACATAAAAACAAGCAAAAAATTCAGCATTTTGATGAAAACTGGTGGTGTGCATTAACCAAACAAAACACACAAATCACAGTTCAAGTCCTATGTTAGACCTTTATTTATCATACTATTTTTTCCCTTTGCTGCATTGTCAGTCCCTGTTTTTTTCCTCAATGTCTTCAGTCACTGTAGCTACTTGTTTAGGTTTGGACATCCTACAAAACACACCCTAAAAAATGCAAGCATCTCACAATTCTTTTTGTAAAAACAATACATTTTGCGCTGTGATCAACTTACACATTTTGGTGTGAAACTAGGCTGCTAAATTACACTTCCATTTCAGTGAAGCTGTGCTGTGATAGCTATAAAAAGATCCATATGCATCTGTTATGTTTTGCTTATTTATTTATCTATTCATATTTGCACTTTTGACTGGACATTTTTCTGATAAAGTTTTATATTGTTCCCCCGTTTTTCTCTTAAAATGGCCAAACTGCTCTTAAGAAGACAAAATGTTGCTGCACAGCTTGACAGACACAGGATGTCAGGAATGAAAGTGGTCTTTGGACACAACTCTTTTCCACATTATGCAGATGATAACAGACCACAGGCTGTGTTTTCGCTCTGACGGGTCTCTGCCAAGCCATGGTTGGGAATTCAAAGTATCTGTTCTCTGCTTGTTTAAAAGAAAAATACACTGCAAATTAAAACCCTGAAAAGTAAAAAAAAAAAATCCTACCTGCAACTAATGCCTAGCTTGTTAGAATGAATAAGATAGTATCCCTGTATAGCGTAACTAATTACTGTAATCCGGATTAAAAAATGTCAGTTTAAATTTACTTTTTTGGGCTTCACAAGATACAGTATGAGTCAGACACTCTGCTATTTTTCTACTTTCTGCTACACAAATGTGGCATTCTGTTGTCTTTACAGTGCGACTGTGTCTCTGCTCATCTTTTGAGGCTGCAGTCCTGTTTGCAGGTTAATTTACAGTGTCTTCTGTCTACTTGTAAACAAAAATGAATTATTGCCCAGCAGCTGTTATATGCGCCAGAATAAGCATCCGAGACAGATCGACTGCTAAGCAGCGGAAATGAAACCTAATCCAACACTTGGTGATAAACAGCTGAAAACAAAGACGGGTACCAGAAACAGAGGTGGAACGAGTAACAGATGTAAGTTTAGAGTGCAGGTCATTAGATTTAATTCAAACAATATCAGCTGGGGAGTTACTAAGTCCTTCAAAAACCACAGAAGTGCTGACAAACAGATTTAACGTGCATGCATATGAAAGCTGAGTCACTCTTGTGTGGAAAATGTGAGGCAGTTGTGGGGAGATTGAGCTCATTCTGCCTTTGTTGTGGGACACAGAGCTGAGCCCACTTTGAACTTTATGCCTCAGTTTCTCACTGTCGGACACAGCGGGCATCATCCCACTGTTTCCCCATGAAAGCGGCTCGGACCGACCATTATCCGGCAATAAAGCCTTTGGCTCTGGTGTATGGTGGCCAAAGCCCTGGGGGATGAGATAAGACGTGAGGGTGGATTTGGCTCTCAAAGCTGTAAATCTTTTTTACATGCCCTCCTCTCAGCTCATGTTGGAGGCTGTTGCTGTCTGAGCTAATTGGCTGAAAGGACTCTCCGAGCTCAAGGCTACGAAAAGAAAAAGAGTGGCAGAATCCGATTGGTTTTGGCTGAGCAATACAGGAGTCTGGAAAATGAGTGGTGAAATGGGGGTGGAGAAATTAAGGAGAAAAAACAATGACCTCGGTGTAACAATGTGCGGCGATACAAAACTGTGTTGATATGCAGCAGTAAAAAAGACCAGTACATGAAGGAAATATTTGCTTTATAATTGTTGTCCCCCTCCCTATGAAATTAATATCACTAAATATGAAGCTAAAACCAGCAGAAATTAGCTTAGCTTAGCATAAACACTTCATCAGGTGGAAGCAGCTACACCGACTCTATCAAAAGGCCTAAAAAAGGAGAAAACATAGATTTAATTAATAAAATATAACAAGTAGTACTGACCTTTTCTCTTGGCAAAAAAGCGAATGGAGACATTTCCCAGAATTTTCGACTTGGTATAAAGTAACAAACACCAGCTACAAAACTGTTTGGACTCAACAAAAGCCTTAACTTCTGTCATGAAATCAGTCATTATGGCATCATTAGCTAAATCCCGTCCTTCTGATCAGTGTGCTGGTTGTCATGTTGAAAATAATTCCATAATTAGGTCGATATTTGATAAGACATGTATGCTTGGAAGCTTAATTGACATTTTTGGTTGGGTGTGACTGACAGACCCTTTGGGAAAAACATGCCAGGATGGTCATTAACTGAGTCACACAAAGGCTGTTTTGATTCAGTTATTCTGTCATCATTATTGATGGAGTATGAAATAAATTTCACACAGTTTTTTTTTTGTTAATTTGCTAGTTTTTCAGTTATTTGTATTAACAGAAGTGATGCAAAACTTGCATTCTTTCTGATGGCCAGCAGGAGGGTGACCCCCTTGTTTGCAAACTGTATGGAAGTCTATGAGAAAATGCTTCTCAGCTGATTTGCTACCTAATATACCTGGTCTCAATCTCTATTTTCAAGTCTTCTTCAATACAGCATGATGTTCATTTAGTTAATTATTGTCCCATTTAGAGGAAATTAGATGATAAAGTAGGATGTGTTAAACCGAATGATTCTCAGTCAGATCCATCCCTTGCTCATAGTTTCTCCTTTTAAAAGATGGTGATGGCTAAAACCCAAACTCAATGCTTCAGAATGGTAATGCACAAACCAACAAGTAGAGTCAGTGTGCTACGTCCATCTTTTATACACACTCTATGGTACTAACAGACCCTCAAGGAATTCAGAGATCTTTTTTTCTTTTGGTAAGTAAATGTTTCTTTAATGGTTTTTACTTTTGATGGATTTTATATGCAGTTTTTCATCAGGTAGAGGCATAAAATTGCCCTTCCCTGTTAGCTAACATACAGATAATTCAGTTTGGCTCCCATGCAAATCAATTAGTGACACCATCGCTCACTATATCTATCTTTATATACAGTGTATGGAGTGGAGACAAACATGCAAATTCATTCTAGTTGGCACAAAACGAGTCTGCAAAATGTCCTTAGTTGAAACTAAATCAGCTTTAGCAAAACCTGTGCTTATCCTGGGGTTTTATGAATTTTATGAATGTGGATGAAAAAATAAGAGAAACTATGTTCATGTTAAATTTTAGGCAAAGTATGTACTGTCACACAAAAACATGCATACATAAGCACGTCTTGTAACATGTGGTGCAGCATATGCACCAGCCATGTGTGGGCACATAACAGCAAATGGCAATTTCTTGTAACCAGGCCAGCAAAAACAGGTTTCTGTATTCACCCTGAACCATCTGAGCGGCTGCCTGAGAGCCTTATATAAGACGTCCTTGTCCTTCTCTAGAAATCTAAGATCAAATTGTGTGAAGATGTTCAAGCTGAAGTTTGTGGTTTCTAATTTAAAACTGTTAGGATATTCTCATGGAGACATAATGTATTCTTTTTTTTTGATTTACACATAAAAATCTGTTTAAATTTAGAAAATATTCAGAAAATTTGTACAGATATCATGACAATGTTAAACTGTGTATTCAACCAAATCAGGAGCTGAAATACTAATATTAAAGAAAGAGAGCTGATGGAAAAAACTCCAAACCGGAGCAGGAAGTGTGCAAGAAGCTGTGTTTGGAAACAGCAGCTTGGAGGCGAATAATGACCTTGGACATGTGCCCATGTCTGTTTCAGTCAGCAGACTGTGTGCTGCTGCTGTGAGCACTGCTGCTACAACACCTGAACGAGTGTGAAACAGCAAGCCATCACAATGATGCTCAAGGGAGGCGAGCTATGTGTGTGTGTTGTGTGTGGATTTTTGTGGGTGTTGGTGGACTATGGGAGCGTTGATTTGAAGGTTACAGCCAGTTCTGAGTACTAGATTCATGAATCTCATCACCGCATTACTCACTCTGACTCGAAATAAGCCAACATGTCGGAATGAAACAAGACATGTCATTTGCAATGATGACAAGCAACCCCCTGTGGCAGATTTTAATTTGAGCGGTGCTTAATTATCATCCCCGGGGAGTCGCATCTGCCTGAGAGGTCATTGTCTCAGACTTAACTTCAGTTGGGATTTTTTTTGCATTTTGATCCAAGAAAATGGGAACAAACTGATGCATTGCAGTGCAACCTTGTTTTAGTTTTGATTAGTTTTTGTCAGTCAATTAACTGATTAGTCAATCAAAAGAAAATAAATAGCTTAAAGTCTTAACCGGCTTTTACCATTACAGACAATAATTTAGCAAAAATGTCATATAGAAGCTGAATATCCTTTTAAAGGTTGTTATTTGGAGATGTCACATTGGGCTTTGGGCAATGGGACACGTCCAGAACTTTTCACTATTTTCTGACATTTAAAGACTGAATGATTAATCTCCTAATGGCAAAAAATTGTAAACAGATGAGTCATTAATTGAAATAATTATGAGCGGTTGCCCAAATCTTCTTAACTTAGTAGTATCTTGAGTAGTGTCCATCCTAATCTCTATTTTCCTATTTGGGAATGAGAATAATACTTGATTTTGCAAAAAAGAAAAATCAATCACATTTGTGTTGCATCCACTTTCCATTTTTCTTAGCATCTTTTTTTAAACTCTTGCCCGATCCTCCCATCCCACCTCACCTCCCACATTCTTCCACTTTTGAATGAAAAGGACTCAGTGTTAATGGAGGATGTGAAGTCACCCCCTTGGCACAGGAACAGAGGTTGGCACCTGGACCCAGCAGCTGTCTCGCTGTCTGTGACTGACAGATTGCAGTTTGGGAACCCGGACAAGCAGAAACACAGCCAGGCAGACAGCGCCCTGGAATCTGGCCATTCAATTAATCTCCACCACCATCAGCCCTCACAGCCATTTTGACTCAGCCGCTACTCTGCTGCAGATTTATTCACCTGTGCTCCCACTCCAGCCCAGCAGAGTGGAGCCCAATTAGACAACATCCCCCTTTTTCCATTTCCACAACCGAGGAAAAACACAGACGCGCATCCAAATGGTTCGACAGCACCGCTGGAATGCTGAATTATACACAGACCCCTATGTCTCTGTAATTGAACAGAACAACGTCTGACAGATCCCATAACGTAACTCCAACTGGATGCATTTCTACTGTAATTTCATCAACTAATCTGTTGCACAGAGGTTGATTTTGGCTCTTGTATGATTGGCTTCATTCTCCCTAATCCTTAACCTCGAGGTTAATTCATTCAATGTACCGCCTGCTCACAATCTAGAGTTTCAGTGCATGGTTGCATGAATGCATGCATGGCCTGTCAATCTGCTGACCCAAGTCACTTCTCATTTGTTTTGGAATGTTTGAATCAAATACTGACGAAGGACGATGAAGCGCACAAAGATTTAGGCTAAAGTTAATACCAGACACAATAAAATGCTTAATCTATACAAAGACAATCCATCAATTGCTCTTTCTAATCATTATTCAAGGATTCAAGGATATTTATTGTCATTGCACTTCTGCAACGAAACTTTGTTGGCACTTCCAAAAAAACCAAAAACAACATAGTATAACAAACAGCTGTATAAAACAAGTATTTTAAAAAAAAAATTTAATTAATAAAAAATAAATAAATAAATAAATTATATATATATACATACACATACAAGTAAATAGAACAAGTTCAAGATTTTTATCAGATAAAAATACCAAACATTTACTTGTTTCAGCATCCCAAATGTGAGGATTTGCTGATTTTCTTTGTTTCATATGATCGAAATTGAAAATCGTACAGTTTCAGTCTGTTAGTTGGACAAAACAAGCAAATTTCAAGACGTCAGGTCAACTTCTGATTGACATTTCACATTGAGGTGAAAAAATAAATGTTAATTTCAAATATATATCTCTCACAACTAGGGCTGCTGTAATCAGCTGGCATAGACGATGATGATTTTGTTTTTCTTTTGTATTAAAACATAATTGCTGAGTCATGGGAGCAGTTGTTTTTGGCTCCAGTCATTGGTTGGTTGCATTTTTAAAAATAACAGCTGCAGCAGCATCAAACTTGACACTATTGTAAGAGTTTTAAATTACGCAAGGCTTCAAAAATGTACTTTTGTTACTTTAAATTATCACTGAGCAAAGTGATGGTTTGTGCACTGTGCAAAGTTTCGAGGGAATACCACAGCAGCACAAGCACCTGACAAGAAAATGCACAGTTAACATTCAGAAACAAGCCTCACCAGGAAAGGCAAAACCACTGGAACTGTTGTCTGCTCATTAGTAGGACGTGCTTTTAAATATCTTTATATTAACTGATAAATATATTAATTGATAAACCCTTCTATGGCAGATAAATTGTTATTACCAGCTCTTCTGTCCACATTCAAACTGTGACAAAAATCTTCCCACATTTCTGGTTTTGCTAGTTTGTGTCAGTGCATAAAGCTCAGTTACATTTCTCACTCTCAGTTTAACACTAATACCTCTTTATGAACAACTGAAGCTTGTCCAGATTTATGCACCGCTGTGCACAGCGCGGAGCACCTGCAATCACTTTACTTGCCGTTTAGAGATATAATAGCTCGCTGTGCTTCCTAAATACACGCAATCCTCTTTAATGGAACTTATCTCCATACTCAATCTGAACATTATATTTTGCCTGACGAATTCATGGACTTTATGACCTTATGCTCTTGGAAAATGCTTATGATCACAAAAATAAAAAATAATAAAAATATTCAGGCTGCACATACAGGTTCTAACGTTTAACGAAATGGCTGCAGTTAATGCTCCTCATGTGTTGGTTCAGAGTCAATCTGCAGAATGTAAAGCCTTCAGAACTAGGTTCAATTCTCCACGGTGAAACATGGAGGCATAAGTGATAATGCTGCTGGAATATATTACATGTATTATATCATACATTGCAAAGTGCAAATGTTTTACGTTAAGCCAATTATCTATGCTTCATCTGTGACCAGAACATCAATGGGGCCTTGTGCCTGTCTAATCAGCTTTAATCACACTTATTTGCATGGAAATTGAAATTGATTGGTGGACATAGCCACACACACACACACAGAGCTACGCCGCTGCTGTGCACCGAAAACATTTCTCATTTACTCCCTCATTCTGCTCCCTCGGGAAAAAAACAACGACGACAAGATGAAAATGTGATTCTGAAGCTACAGGTCCTTCACCCGCAGGATAACGGTATGAAAAGGTGAGACTATCAAAACCGGCTATGGTATCAAACTGTTTCATATGAAGTAGAGGGGAAATGTGATCCCCGTGGTGCACCTGAAACACACCGAGCACGAGATTTGAAGTGAGCTGAATGACAAGTAAAATGTGCATCCACATTCTGGATGTTGTGCAGGATTCACAAGTCAGCATCACCTCAAAAGCCTCTGTGTGGCCTCCCTCACTTCAAACATAAACATCACAAAAATATACTCCTCAAGCTGCATCTGTGGCAACTGAACCGGCAGCACGGTGGTTTTTCTGTTGCCTGTCAAACAAGTGAAGAAGCCGAGCCAGTGGCTGAAAATAATCCAGATCTGACTGACAGGTTTCCATTACTCTGTAATAATTACTTCATCATAACCCTATTACAGTCCACCGTT
The DNA here is from genome assembly GCF_022539595.1 of Amphiprion ocellaris. Taxonomy (NCBI): domain Eukaryota; kingdom Metazoa; phylum Chordata; class Actinopteri; family Pomacentridae; genus Amphiprion; species Amphiprion ocellaris. The sequence goes on along the minus strand of NC_072783.1, from coordinate 31,501,997 downwards.
TATTTACATGGCCGCACCATTTAAAATCTCATTAAATCCCCAGAAAATCCAAATGGGCAGGGAAAGAATGATATGTACTTCTATTTACCTCCAGCCATCTTTCAATTCATGTTTGTGTGTCTGAACTCCTTTGTCGGCTCATTAAAATTTTCAGTCCCAAACCAGTGATGTTGGTTTCACTGCATCCTGTGCTGGAGGAAGAATTTCTTGTCCATTAAAATAGCATGTCTGTACGTGGACATGCACTGTAATAATGTGTTTCTATACGTCCAAGCAATAATGTTGTCATTCTATTACAAGAGCCCTGTTGCCAGTTATTATAGAGAAGGATATCACAATTATTATACATGTGTAACCGTGGAAACAGCCATGGAGCATTGAAAAGAAATCCTATTTAAGCGAAGAATTTCACATAATGTGTGAAAGAAGAATGAGAGAAGAATTTGATTTAATCATCGTACCTGATTCTTTTCATCCTGATTTCTATGTGCACTATCTGCACTTTAGAAATCCAGATTCTTTCAACGCTTCCGACAAACACACAATTAAAAGTCTTGAAAGAGAGTGAGCTCAAGGTTATTTGCAGAAAATTAGACTGTTTCTTTTCATTGAATTCCCGAAGCCTCTTAAATAAATCAGTATGCATGGACAAATGAATGAAGGGGCAGGAGGTTTTGTGCGATTCCACAAAATCTTTCTCATCCCTCGCTTTAAAGCAAAAAAAACCCTTCAGTGTAAGGATGTTTTTTGCTGCAATGTTTCTTTTTTTAAGTTGTTTTGATTTATTGTTTATTTCATAAAGCATTATACAATAAATGTCCTTCAACATAACAAACAATTTGTTTGTTATATTTAAGAATCAGAATAAGTTTTATCATTATACAGTGTAACACAATATATGTAATATAATGCAAGATACTGAAATTGCATGTGGCTTATCTCCTTATATACAAATAACACAGTGGGCGTAAATATATATTAAAACAAGGAAAATATATTTTAAAAAATGTATTTTCATAATTTTTGGATTGTTATCCGGTCAGCTTGCACTATTTTCAGCATCATGTGATCTGCAGGGTTTTTTTTTTATTTGATTACTAAGCCTATACGGTGTTAAAAATGAGATAAACCCATGTGATGTGTTAAGTTTGGTTGCTTTGTGTGATCAACAGTCCAAAATCTGAAGGAATTTGATAGATTATCATAAGTGACAAAGAAATATTGTACAATCCAACATCTGATGGGGTGAAAACTGAGAATATTTTGCATTTTTGTTGGAAAAAAACTGAAACGTCATTAATTACCAAAATTATTGTTAATTAATTTAGTATTTTAAGTAAATTATTTACTTGTCAATGACTTGTTGCACTTCTACTTTCAGTTAACAAATCTATAAGCTTACTTTCACGCATTACATGTATATTTCATGGTTTTTCACACCATTTGTTTGAGTTGGGAGTGTGTTTCTGGAAACTGTGTGCATTTGTGCTATTACAGAAAAATGGGTGTTGACCCTGCCTGCTGAACTGATATATGGCATCCTGTCCAGCACTGCAGGATTCGGCTCACCCCAGAGACAGAACCTCTTCAAGAAGAAGAAAAAATCTTTTCCCACAAGAAACACAAGCAGGCCCTCATAAATCATATGTATGTTTTAAGAAGAAAAAAATCTGTTTTCCCTCCAATGACTCCTTTAGCTCGGCTTAGCCAACATGTGATGTGGTTGATTAAATCTATTGAGCACTGCAAGAGAAATTTTCAATTTTTTCATTCGTCCACCGATACGAAAAGTGCAGCCTGCGAAGCATGGAGAGGTATGAAGAAGACGATGGAGTGTGGCAGCTCCGTTCGAAAGCCTCTGTTTGCTGAAGTGCTGAGGCAGCACTGTTCACTGTGGCGTCAGGTACCGATGTCTTCGTCTGATGGGTGAATCGAATATCTTCTAGAGATTAAAGCAGATTAACATGTAATGTTTTCCCCTTTGATGGTGCCATGGGCACACATCGACTTCAGTCCTCTGAGGAACTCCTGTATTCAAAGAAAAATATTAGCTGATGGTGATAAATTTAGCCCGCGAAGCCATAGGAGGAGGATTTTGAATGATTTATTCACTTGATGTTAGTCCATAATAAACTACACTTAAAAAATGATGAGTACTTTTAAGGTCTCCTTAATGTGACGTCTCTTTGACCGGATCTAAGAAATCTGCAAGTGTCAGATGAAAACTCAAACTATGACTTCAGGGATTTGGGAACATTTCTGACACTTAGTGGGTTTACCACCTAAAGGGCAAGGCTGAAAATATTTTCAAAAGTACCAAACCAATCATAATAACCTATTCCTATTCCTCTGTGCGATAGACATCAATTACTACCACTTCCAAATGTCTTATGGAAAGTCTACTAAAACATACAAATGACTCACAAAACACTTTTCAGCACTGTGTCCAAGAATTCCAGCTTACCAAATCTTACCAATTTTTTTGCCAAATCCATTTTGAGGGAAACATAATCGTTGCTTGGACTGCGTTCAGCGGGAACATTTTCTAAATGAAAGATGTGTTCCATTTTGTACCACATGCATGGAGATGGTCAGGGCGGATGATGGACATAAAATACATATGACTGTCTGAGAGCCACTTTAGGCTTCACGTTTGGGAAGGAATCTTTTTAAAATGGAAATTATAAGTTTGGTTGTATGTCGCCAGTGGAAATAAATGGGGTTGGGACCACAGAGAGGCTATAGAAGTCACAAAATTTTAAGACAAGATTAGTGATTTGATGTTTTAAAATATAGCTAATATTATTTTTCTGTGAATTTCAAGTAAGATTTAACATGGCAATATAAAACTGTTAAGGCTGAAGGTAGACAGTAATGCTTTTATCTTGTTAAGATGTTATAAAAGATGAGGACACATACTGTGTCTTTGGCTACTGTTGTTACTGTTGTCACCCTACGTTAAAAGAAACAACAACCACATTCAAGCATATTCTGTGATTATTTGGACATTTTGCAACAGTTTTTCTCCAAGACTGATCTTATCAGTACTGGCTTTTAGGTAGAATAACCATTTTCCACAGTAGCATGGTACTGTAGTGGTTAACACTGTCAGTTCACAGCATTGTCGCATTCTTGGCAAAAAAGTCAAACATGCCAATGGATGTCACAATTTCATTTGTGACATCCATTGGCAGGATCTCAAGGCACAGCCAAGGTGAGGAGGGTGTCCGATTTGGAGACCTTAGAACTGCAATCCTTGCTTTTCAGGGACGATGTGGTTCCGTTGGTTTCATCAGACTGCGACTTTCAGCGGACGCAGGGGTGGTTTGCAGTCGAAGTGACTGATACAAGAGTCAGCACCTCCAAGTCTCATCCACTGTTCTCTGCCGGAAACCTCTGGATTGCACTCTCTGGGCAGAGGGGGGAGTTCAAAGTTACCTCCGTCGGATGACTGGGCTCAGTCTTAGAGATAGGCTGAGGAGCTCGGACATCCAAAGGGAGTTCGGAGTAGAGCAGCAGCTTATCATCGTGAAAGGATCTAGTTGACGTGGTTCAGGCATCGGAATCGGATGCCTCCTTGGAAGGAGACCCTGAGGTAAACCCAGAACCTGCTGGAGAGATTGTATATACACTACCATTTAAAAGTTTGGGGTCACTTAGAAATGTCATTCATGAAAGAAAAGCAGTGTTTTTCAATGAAGATAATACTAAATTAATCAGAAATACAGTCCAGACATTGTTCATGTGATAAATGACTATTCTAGCTGGAAACGGCTGATTTTTAATGGAATATCTCCATAGGGGTACAGAGGAACATTTCCAGCAACCATCACTCCTGTGTTCTAATGCTACATTGTGTTAGCTAATCATGTTGAATGGCCAACTGATGATTAGAAAACCCTGGTGCAGTTATGTTAGCGCATGAATAAGTGGGAGTTTTCATGGAAAACATGGAATTGTCTGGGTGACCCCAGACTTTCGAATGGTAGAGTATATATCTCATCTGACCTGGGAATGCCTCAGGATCCCCCAGGAGAAACTGGAAAGCATGGCTGGGGAGAGGGACATCTGACTGGCATCACTTCCTGCTTCTGCAATTTGACCTTGGATAAGTGGAAGAAAATGGATGGATAGAATTCACGGCAAGAAGGCTTGAACATGCTGGGGTGGCTGGAGCCTTTCAATGTGGAAACTGCATGCTCTCCCTGTTCTGATGTGGGTTTCTCTGGGTGTTATGGCTTCCTCGTAGGTCCACAAATGTTAGTGTAAGCATGCACGGCTATCTGTCGCTTAGTGCTGTGATGGACAGTCGACCTGTCTAAGGTGTAGCACAGTTCTCTGCTAATATCAGCCAAGATTGGCACCAGCTCCCTGCGACCCTCTACAGAATACAGCAGGTAAAGATGGACCATTTTTCAACATTATTTTCAAAATATGATTAGTGAAGAATAAATAAAACCATTATTCTATCTTTGAGGTTTCATTCCGTGATCTTTGTTTAGTCCTCATATTGGTGCTGAATAGCTTGTACAAACATAATAAGAGTCAGACTGTAATCTGTTTTCAGCCTTGACACACACTACATGGAATGAAAGATGTGAGTAAGACTCGGTCTGAAAAGATCCTCACAGCAACAGCTGCCGGAGCTCCTGGGAGTTAAAACCAAACTTAGCAACAAACACATTTGCACAGAAGACAAAATAAAGACAGTTCATCCCCTTTTCATGACCAAAAATATTGGAAACACATTGTATTCAGTGGAAACCATGAATCATTAAGCATGAGGTCAGCATTCTCTCTTACCACAGAAATCCCCCGCATGATTTTATCAGACATCTTTTCCACCCCCTCTCACCAACAGGCACGTGTTCAAGTTATTACTTCAAATCTCATTTAAATCTTTGGGATCTTTGTAACATTTTAAGCACTTCCTATTATGCAGAAGACAAACAGAAAATGCTAGATTTGATAGGGTTGTGCTAACAGAAGATCTGTCGGGGGTCTCACTCTGCTCAGAGACTCTTAGCCAAGTTTATTTCTCAAAATTTAAACTGGGACGGAAGCGGTTTCCTCATCTCAAGCCAGGTGAGGCAGAAACATGATAAATCCTGAGATGGATGTTTCTCTCATGCGCACAGGGGTTTATTACACAGAGAAAAGCACACACTAGTGTTATTATTGACTCAATTACAGAAAATAGCTTTTCAATTTCATTTCTTTTAGCTCCAAATTTGCAGACATATTAAACCTCAGATAAATTCATAGACTATTTCTTGGTTCTTTGATCAAATTTGGAGGCCTGATAAAACAATGTTGCAGTGGGAAACTGACACACAGAGAATTTGATTTGCTGCAGGGATGATGCAGATTTGAAAGTTATGGTAATGCCTGTAAGGGAACTTGTAATACTGCCACATATTATCACTTTGATCTTTGGTAAGTCATTTTTGAGCAGGAAATACTGGGATGTTTGTGATGAAACATAGAAATTGAATGATCTGATCAGTCATTTTTCACTGGATCAAAGGTAAAACAAAACAAAATGTGAGTATATTAGCACAAGAACTTACATATTTGGTCCTGTAGCCTTCATAAGGTGTGTGATGAAATGCACAAAACAAACTCAGGCATGCAATTTTATAAGCTCAAAACACACAGAGATAAAACGAACAGGACCAGTGAGGTTGTTTTTTTAAAAAAAATCTGTTTCCCTTATTTCCACTGGGATTTAATAGAAAATGAGGCTGTTGCTGAGAGGCATGTCTGACTGCAGACGTGGGGCACGCTGCAGGCAGGGTGACTCATATGCTCTGGATGACTTGCTGAAGAGACAACGAGCCATTACACAATCACTCCATCACGGTCATCCTCCTCATCATCATCAGCATCGTGTTGTTGGTCTGAGTCAATTAGATTGAGATCATCCCCGAGTCAGATGCAGCAAGCAGAAAAAATTCATATTGTGAGAAGATGAAATTCTTGAAAATCTATACCATCCCTCAGGTTGGTTGCTTATTGCAGTAACCAAAAGGATGCACAGTATATTGGAAATAATGGATGATGGGAGGTTATGAAACCAACACAAAGAAAGCCACAAAGTTTAATAGCACCCATTGCATTGACTGTGATGATGATGATGATGATGATGATGATGATGATGATGATGATGATGATGATGATGATGATGATGATGATGATGATGATGATGATGATGATGATGATGATGATGATGATGATGATGATGATTACGGACTCACTGACAGCAGAAACTGAACTGTGGCAGCATCACTGAAACATGATATGAGACATATTTCCCCACTGAGTGTGCTCCTAAGTGAAACTCTGGCTTGTAGACAGAAACGCGGCCACATGCTGCACAGCAACCACAGTCGAGCTTTGATTTGTCTGATTCGTCCAGATGCATCACGGTGAATCATCTCCCATATCTCGGGTTCAGATGCAACTCCCTGTTGGACTCCTTCCTGCAAGAATTGGGGTGGGAGCGTGTCTTGCTGTTGAAACAGATAAACATGCATTCTTGAATGATTGTGACACCATTGGCCTTTCCCTTCTTTGGTAAGTGCAGCACATTCTGTTATATTACTTTGTTTTTATTGTTGAAAGTCGCCCCGTTTTACCCGCTGCCACTGCTTCGCTCTGTCTGAGATAAGAGCACCACATTAGTCCAGTGATGGTCCAACAGAGAGTTGTGAACACAGGTTTATGGTGTTTTTGTACTTATTTAGTTCCTACAGAGATCTATAGAGCATTTAGTGCAGGGGTTGAAGATGAACATCAATTACTGGCGACCTTAAAGGAAAAAACATACTTTTTCTTTTACTGACAGTATTATCTAGACATGTGACTATCTGTCCCTGAGATTTCTGCTTCTAATGAAAACAGAGAACATGAATGGAGCATTTGTGATGCCTACAGCTAATAAAAAAATAACATTAAAGGATTAGGTATTTTCCTAATTAGTATGGTGAGCCGTGTCACCAAGAAATGACTTTCCGATGCAACTAAACAGTATTCTCAATTGCATTTGAAAGAAATGTTAGGTAACAGCATGACATAGTAGGAAACATTTCCACTCACAGAAGGCCACAATGTTCATGTTAGGAGGCTGTAGGGGTGCTTGTGGCTGACACAGAACTTTCACCAGGAGACTTGGACTCCATTAGTCATGTGTAGCCAGACCATTCTACAGCACAGAACAGTCTCTCTTCATCTCATTATTATTCTGCTATGGGGCTTTGCTGTATTTCTTTAAACCAATCACAGCTGTGTTGGGTGGAGCCAAGCCCAGGATGCAGTAATGGTGGTATGTTGCTAGGCTGGGGTTGTTGTTTCCGGTAGTGAAGGGGAATTTGAAAGCGGAAACATGTAGACAGCAGAAACAAAGGATGTGATGTGTTATAAATTGCAAGCTTGTACTTGCAATCTACATCCAGTGAGTCTGACTGGTGTCCCATACCAGAACATTAGACTAAAGCTTCTAAAGAATAAAGTTTCATTTTCACTCACCGTTTACTTTCATTGTCACGCCGTGCTTACTTTTCTTGTCAATTGTTATTTGCTAAGATTTACACACCAAAACTATTTAGTTTTATTTATGAAGATATCAAAGTTTGGGTTAAAATATGACCCTTTTGGAACATGTTTGAAGCTTCTTGTCCATATTATGGGTTGCTGTGGTGATGAGGCTCACATCCACGCACAAATTGTGGTGTTCATAGGAGCAGCAGTTGGAATATAATACAATTGGTAGGTTTTTACAATGGTACTTGGAAAGTGAGGGTGGCAGTGGCAACTGAGGTATACAATCAGCAGAATGAAGCCCAGTATTCAAATTTTGGCAAATCTTTGTATTTTAATGCATTATCACACTTAAATCAGGTACATTTACACAGCATGAAGTGACACAGGTTCCCCCTGACCCACAACCAGGACAAAATATCCTGATCCACGCAGTACATGAAGGCACCTTTCTATAGCATTACTATACAGGAAGGGATGGTGTCTACAAGAACAACTATCATTAATATGTACATATAATATAAACATACCTCTATTCAATTCTCCCAGAAAGTATATGAACACTCACTCCCCACTCAAACTAATTCAACCCACTTAATATACAAACAATAAACCAAACAGATCAACTGCTCCAATGAGGCTGATTAAAACCACCAGGTACTTGTCAACACCATCATGGGCGCACCTCCATGGCAATGCTGATCACAATGAATAACCTCACAAAGAGAAAAAAACATGGCTAGCAAAACAACTAATAGAAATAAATTAAAATAATGTGACAAACAACTGAATAGGATCCATGTTTTTCAGATCGACAGACTTAAAAACAAACATTGAAAAGACTGAACATAATTAACTCAATTTATAATATGAGTGGACTGTGTGGGAACATGTACTCCTGTTTAGTGAGGGGATACATGCAGATCTCTCACAACATTAAATGGCAAAGATAGAAACTCGGGATGTGACTGGCTTGGGGCTGGTCACGAGAATTTTAGATCGGTATCGGTGTAAATCTCTGTCTGATTCAATGTTTACATCAGCTGTCGAATACATGAAAAACAGATGCAAAGACAGTAGTTTAATGTCCCAATGGGACACAGGACCAATGAAATACTTTTTGACAGCTTAAGTTAACACTTGTTAACTGGCCTGAGGTCTATATCACAGTGCTCCTTTACTATCTGAATTCCCACAGCATTTTTTTGCTTGCCAACACGGGAGCAAATACCTTCTCAGGTAAACTATATCAGGAACCAGGTCCTACAGTTAATCTACGATAGTTGAAGTGTGTATTATCGAGGAAAATAGTATCAGGCAGATGCTAAACATGAAATACCTAGAATCAGCTTGGGATAAAATAAACAAATTGTCCTATACTTCAAAACCTACCTCCCTTGTTCAAAATAATCACATAAAAACATTAAAGCCGGTAGTGTGTTAATAAGTCTCTCAGTTCTTTCCTACAGCCATTGAAACCTTCCTACATCTTTACAAATAGCTCTCAAACATACTTTCAAAGGATCTCTGTAACATCCAGAACTGCCACATGCCACAAAAGGACCAACATCTCAGGCACTTTAGCCAAACCTTCCCTCTCCCTTCACCTTCATTTACAACCAGAAAGATTGTGTACATGAGAGCCAACAAAAAATAACGCACCATTACTCTGTTCATAAATGCGGCAGGAGCCAACAGTTTCAAAGGGAGGGACTCACATGCACAACATGGAACAGGGAAGCTCGGATTACAAGACACACAGATGGGGTGTGACTTCATTTTCTGCCAATGATTCCATTACCCCAGTATATGCATCTTTGCACATCGGATAGTAGCTCGCTGCAATATTAACGCAACATTTATGCTCTAAATCTTACATACTGCATCTTTAAACTTTCTGTTACCTCAATTTATCTGTGTGGTTAGCTACAACTGATAGGTGGCTGTATATATTGTTGTTTTTGTTAGCGACATGCAGTGAAGGCTTGTGGCAGGAATCCATCTGGGAACACTGCAGCTATATTCCGACGTCCTCAACCACCAGGACGAGCCCTATGATATATCTTGAAACCTATGCATGACTGCAAAACATTTGGATACATGAGAAAATGTGTTTTTTTTTCTTTATTTGAAATAGAGCATTATTGTTATGTTTACGGTACATTCGGGTGTTGTTGGTATTTGACATACTATATTTTGGGACACTCTAAATCATTTTCTGGCATACTACAGTGTATAGGATGGAAGTATTGGAACGCACCATTAGTCTGTTCATGAATGCGGAGGGAGCCAACAGTCTCAAAGGGAGGGTTTCACATGCACTCAACATGCATGTGGCTGCCAAAACATAGAACAGGGAAGCTCAGATTACAGGACACAGATGGGGTGTGACTTCATTTTCTGCCAATGGTTCCATTACCCCAGTATATGCATCTTTGCACATTGGATAGTAGCTCGCTGCTATATTAACGTTTATGCTCTAAATCTTGTATAGTGCATCTTTTAGCTTTCTCTATTACTTCATTTTATTTGTGAGGTTATTGTACGGCTGATAGGCGGCTGTATATATTGCCGCTTTTATTAGCCACATGCAATGAAGGAATCCATCTGGGAACATTGCAGCTATATGGCGACTACCTTAACCGCTAGAAATAGAACTATGATTTTTAAAAAATGTAATATATATAAATATGAATAGACCTACTATGTGTTTCATAAATGCAATTCCCTTACCTCCTTTGTATTTGGGTGCAGTTAGAAATCCGAAAGAGATATCTTGAAACCCGTGCATGACTGTAAAACATTTAAATAAGCAAGCCAATGTATTTTTTTAAAATTAGAAAATGGGCATTTATTCTGACTTTATTCTCAGAGGTACTTTTCCTGTTTGTGTAGGGATTATTATAGCTCTTGTTAAGGGACCCCCTCTGCTCCCTCCCCCATTTGCCCACTGTCACCCCTCACCCTTCACCACCTCACCAGTAGAGAGAGGGAGAGGGAGAGAGCGAGAGGGAGGCAGACAGTGGGGGAGAGAGAGGCTGACTCCCACCGTTCATATCGGCAGCTTGGGAGAGAGAAGCAGAAGAGAGGCTGTCACATAGCAGAGACTCTACAACTTGTTCTCAACTAATCGCCAGCGGAGGGAAGGGGAGAAAAAAATAATAATTACACGGACTTACAAATGCTATTAATCCCGTGACCAGGGACTCGGAATGGAAATATACGCGCCGGCAATGAGAAGTAGTTTCATGCGGCTGGTCGTGTGAGCGCTGCCGGCTCCAACAAAGAAACTCATGGTAGGTGGTTTTTTAAATATTTTATTTCCCACAGCAGCTATTATCAATATCTCCCTCCTTAGTGTCATTTATTATCATGCATTTTGATTTCTTTCAGCGCATGTATCGGATTTTCTGCGCTTTTATCGTCTCCGTGCCAAGTGAAGTTCATGCCCTCGGTTCTTTTTTCAGCTCCGTGCAGGGGAGTGGGTGCAAGAAATGGAAAAGTTTGGGTCTGATTTGACTGTGTGTGCGCCCTGTATACAACCGGAGACATCACCAATATAACGGGCTCCTTTCAGCGCCGAGAGGCTGCGCGTATAGAGGATGAATGGGTCACTATGTATTCTAATCTAACTCAAGAGTTCACTCATTTCTGCTCGCTGTTTTAAAGTGAAAGAGCTGCTGCTGCTTTTGCACGAAGGAGTATTTATTAAGGGCGATTATAAGAAATCACAACTGTGGTTGGAGATTCTAACCATGTGAATTAAAATGCTTTTTTTTATTCTAGAGATGCGTTCGTTTTAGTTTCTACAGGCAATATTTGGCTTCCCCATTCATGAGATGCAGGATTTTCAACCGTGAGAGCCAAAACAAAAGGATTCCCCGCTGACCAATGAGAGAGCAAGGGGGAAGCCTCAGGAGGCGACTGGAGCGGTCCTTCTCCTCTCTTTGTCCTACCTGAGACACCAATCAGACCACAGGCTGCTGCTGCTGCTGCTGCTGGGAAGCAAATGTGTGGAAATGTCCAAGATGCTTGAAAGTGATCACATTTATGTGAAATTACACAAAGACTTATGGTTCCCATTCAGATCATTACAGTGCGGTCAGGATCTGAGCAGAGCCATCAAAAGCACAATTAATGAACAAGATGTTTTTTGACTCACAAACTTAGCAAATCAAAGCTTTGTCTGGCCAGATGCATCTCCAAGACATCCACATTGTGCAATATGGAGTCATGTGAGGGTTCGGTTAAGGGTTGAGACATGCCCTCAGGGTGCATCACATCACTCTAACCGCCCCCCTCCCTCCCTTGCACGCCTTAATACTTTCAGGTTGGTTAAGTTAATGCGCACAGTACAAGAGTTTTTTAATTATCCAGTGTGCAGCTGCTTGCCCACCACATTTGTCTTCTGGTTTTCACTGAAAACAGAGACACAGCAGGTAAATAGGATGCAGAAGTGATGGGAAATCTGTCCAGAGCTGGAGCCTTTTCATTGATTAGTTTAACACCAGGAAATGAATAAACTATTGAAACACTTGAAGCATTTATCAAGCAATGTGTTCTATATCCTCAAATGTGTGCAGATTTAACATTTGTGGGACTATTAACTAGACTAAACCAGCATTTAAAGATGTCACCTTGTTGATTTTGTAGTTTTTTATGGCCAAAAAAACTCCAAAATAATGAAAATAATAATTGCTCTCAGCACAAAGGAGCACTTTAAAGCTCATCTTTCATAATGATGCTGTTTACATGGCTAGACATGTATGCTGTGTGTGTGTGTGTGTGCGTGTGCGCCATGTCAGGGCGTGTTTTGCAAGTTGACACAGTCCTGTGTGTGAAGCTGAGGCGTAGGCGTTGTAAATGTGGTGGGGAATCTCTTTCTCACTGCGATATATTATTATACAGCGAGTGGGATGGATGATTAGGATGATTTAAATGCCGTGACTGGGTGTAGTGTGCGTGGCCTCCAGCAGGCACTGTTTGGTTTGAGCTCATTTCATCTCTCCCCCCAACACACAGATTTCCGCGGAGCGCTTTGATGAATTACTCTGTCCGGCCTAAGTTGAGCTATAATATTTCTGGCTGATCGCTCCTGATTTAGACGTGGCATTGACTTTCCTCTTGGTTGATGAAGTGTTAATTTCAAAAACAGACACAGAACTGGCTAGAGAATCATGTTTATGTCATGGCGCTTCTGTCAGTTGTGATGAATGATGAGGTTTTCAATCAGACTTTGATTACATGTTAATGTGATCACAGCAGGAAATGCAGCCTTTAAGATGAATCCAATGTTGTTGTTTTTTTTGTATTTTATCAACAGAGATTCCTTTGATAATGCTTCTTTCAGTAATAGCCCAGCTGTAGACTCTTAATTATTGCAACGCAGACAAAGAGGGAAATCCTTTGTTATTGAAATCTTTACTGAAGATTTCTCAAGGGAAGGAAATTCAGTTTAAATAGCAGAGGGAATTCAATTTAAATGGCCTTTTTAAGGTCAATTCATCAAGAAAAGTGGCAAGAATTTGGCAGCAAACATGCGAAGAACCGTGCCCTTTTCAGACTCATGGATTTCAAGTCATTAGACAGTGACAGTGATAAAACGTATCCCAATTGTTAGACAAGTGCAGAACTACACATTGGATTAGTGCAAGCTCAGAAGACTAACACTTGTTTTTTTTCCCCTTCTTTGTGTTTTGCAAAACATGCAATTTGTGCAGCGGAGCAGCTTTTATTAGCTGAGACACTTTGGATTCAAATGAAGACTTTAACATGCGTGCTGCTTTTGTTTATTCACACAGTTTCAATTTAGTTATAAGGAGAGTGCTTTTTTTTTGGTATCCAAACATCTTGAAATAGAAATATTCTGTCGAGGCCCTGGCGGTGTAATGATTCATCAAAATGAAATCAGAAGCAATAACAAACATTGTGCTGCATGGCCGGCCTGACTTGCTGCCAGATTCCTTTTTTGCCCCACATTTCCTTGTCTTTTGTGAACTTGTCTGGGACATTTTGCACCAGACGGGGCAACTGACTGCCCCAGAGTCTCTGCGTCTGACCGGTCCTCTAGATATTCTCTGCTCCTTGGTTTTCCCAGTGACTCATGCATTCTAGCCCTGCTCTGATAACTCTGACACCTTTTTTTTCTGCTACATGTCCTTTCTCAGCCTGAGAGCCTGAAGCAGCGCTCTGTGTTTCTCAAATGAAGCATTTGACCTCTCTTTTAGGGGTCTTTTATTTCAGTCGCTGCTGCAGGATGTTTAGTGTCAAGTATGCATCGGGGGCCATCCAACAGGCCTCCTTTGGGCCACGGGGGCACACAGACTGCCCATACGGACCCTTGACCCCCCCACAAACCATATGATTGCTTTTCCTAATATGGTTTTTCCAGTTAGTCCTGGTTGATCTGCTTTAGCCAGAGTGTGCCAAGCCAACCCGCAGTGACATGTGTTTCCACAGCCAGGGATAGCTGTGGCGAGCCGCGCTGCTGTGGTCCTCCTTGGTATCCGAGCAGACCTTCCTCTCTTAGCCACTCAAGCCTGTCTGTGCTGGAGATTAAAGCTCTGTTCTTAAAAGTCTCTCTGTGTTCAGTACTTTTGCAGCTTCTGCCTGAATCTCCACAGTTTGGAGTTTAATTTCACTCCTGTTTTTTTCTTACTGCACTGTTTACTGAACGCCTTCTTCCATATTGGAGCTGTGTTTGGTTAATGCTGTTGCTGCTTCACATTAAAAATTTCCTATAACTTCCCGCCATCCCAGCGGAAATCCAATGTGTTTACCACTGAGGTGGCAAAGCATCACTGCTGGTGCTTTTCTTGATTACAAACAGGTATAATTGAATGGATATGACATATTCCCTGGTATTCTGGGAAGTAGAAACAGAAACAGCCACAGTGATCTGAAAAAGCCTCCAGGTGACAGACTCTTACTGTGGTTTACGCCAAGAACACCTCCAACACGTCATCGAGGTAAACAACTTTAACTTGCTACAGTGGAACAAAACTTGCATTTAACCAGGGTGGCTCAGTTACTCCCAGCTCCTCATGGCATGACTTGTAGTGACTAAGCACGCCACAAAAGAAAAACCCTATGACTTTACAGAACAAAAACAATACTACTTTTCTTCCTGGATTCATAAATTGTGCTTAAAGCCTCAACAATTCTAGATGAGCTGTTCATATTTGGGCAGGTTTTGATAGTTAATCTCGCTGGGACAGACGACCACTGCAGTCCTTTGCTGGGAGATTATTGGTTGGTTGGTGCTGAAACAAATGCTCAAATAATCGACAGAAGATTGTGATTATCAATAAACTATTTTAAGTTATTTATCAAACCAAATATAGAAAACTGTCTTTGGCTACAGCCTCTCAAACATGAGGCTTTTCATTTATTTTCAAAGGAATATTTGGGGGTTTTGGAATATTGGTTTCAACCAAACAGGCAGTTTGAAGATATTACACTAGGCTCTACAAAACTTTTGAAAGGGATTTTCTATTATTTTTTTGTGTTTCTTCAGACTCATCAGTAAATCAGAAAAAGAAAATTTGATAGAATAATCAATAAATGTTTGTTACAGCTCTATTATTTAAGGAAAAAGTCTAGACAGCACATTCTAAGCCAGCTACTGAGAACACATACAACTACATCATCAGTAAGTCAAAGAGTTTTTGCATCAAACTAAACAAACTGGCTTCTCAGATGCCATTTTGTTCCGAATGTCTGTTGAAGTGTCTCAGGCTATTCAGCAGTCTATCAAAACATGTCAGCTCTTAAAGATGCCATCTTTAGCTTCACGCCTGTCACCACTAACCATTTGTTTCATACATTTTCATAAAACAGACTGCTGTTTTAGTGTGCATGCATCTAAGTGACAGCAGGCTCCGGTTTTAGACTGAATGATCTGTAGCCAAGACAGTATCCGGCTGTGCTCAAGTGTAGGAGTTGGACTCTGAGAATAATGTCGCATGCAGGTCGCCCTAGTGATGGATGGATCCTCCAGTGAAGTTAGGTTATGTATCCCTGATGAGAGTAGTGGATCACTGGAGAGGATTTATGTGGCTGTGACGGAGTAACCAGAAGATGTTTGTCTGTATAAAGTTGCGGTCCAGGGCTGTTTGTCATCATGATTGATGAGCTCCCAGTGATTAAGCCACCATGCTGACAGACATTCATATGCTTTATCAAGTGAATGACTTGCATGGAAGTCTTTTTCTCCAATGTTACTGGCTCTAGTCAGTCATGTGAAATCATGTCGACGTGTTCTAATTTCATTCTTTTTCTGCTGTAAAAAGAGACATGTTGCTAATCAAATGCTGCCTTAAGAATCATTTAAATTGTCACTTGTCATTCATCCTTCTCTGTTTACAAGTGGAAAGATGGACACAGGAAAACTAGCCATTTTTAATGCTTCGTATGAAGCATTGATCCCAACATACAGTGTGAGAATACAACATGAAAACATCAGTTCACACATGGAAACCTAGATGTTTCCAAAAAGCATGTGAGCTTTCATTCTTGACAAGTTTGTAGGACAAGTTTCTTCAATAGCAGGAGAAACTGTCTAACCCATAAACTGTAAATAAAAGATGATAAAGCCTCCAGGTCTGAGAAGCGAACAATGCGAAAGTAGTCTCGCTTCGCCAGCCCATTCTGTAGAACACAATGGTCTGACTGCACCACACGTTTATTCTGCTATGGAGGAAAAAAACACATTCTGGTTGTTTGTACTCTTTTAAACCAATCACAGTCATTGGGGGCGGAGCTAATCAGAGGATATGGATTTAAAGTTTCCTCAAAATAGTGAAGAGTGGAATTGCTGTGGTGGAACATTTACGTGAGGGCTGTTTTATTACAGGATCAAAATCCTTTTCAGTTTAGGTTGTTGTTTAGATGTTTTTTTTCCCCAATTGAAATGATCGGTGGCTTATATCCAATGAGTTAGACTAGTGCAAACTTAAACCTGCATTCTATCTAATGGCCTGCAGGGGGAGACTCCTCTGGTTGCTAAACTGAGTCCGATAAATCAGAAAATGACCCGACTTCTGACTTCATTTGTTACCTCAGTAAACAGTGAGTTTATAGTCTTTAATCGCTAGATCTCCTTCAATACGGCACCACGTTTAATCCAGCAGTTATGGCCCCATTTAGATCAAAATAGAAGATAAAGCAATGCATGCTTTAGGGTCTAGCTACCTTGGCATTGACAAGTAACTATTCTATGCATAGCGTCCTTGAGTTCCGAGTCAGATTCGCTCGTGGCTCATGCTGTCCAAACCAACGGGTGACGTCACAGTTTCTACAGACATCATTTAGATAAAGCCTATGGTATAATTTGGATATCATGTTGGGACTCTGAGGTGCTGAGTAAGAAGATAAATCTGGCACCCCGCAGTTGCTGTGAGCCCCTGCCAAGTTGGGGGTCACTGCTTGTATTAATGAGGCATGGGAGACTAAACTGGCTTTTATTTCCCCTACCATCTGTACCCAGTTGTGCCATATAGATGGATTTTGGCGAATGAGAGCAGCCCCCCTTACACAGCTGGTATTTTGATTTATGGGACTGTCTTGTGAGGGGACAATAACACACATGCTGGGAAAACTATACAACTTTACAATACACGTAAATATCACCGTTTTTATTCATCAGAAGGTTTTTACTGAATTTCTAAGAAGAAATTAACATTTTTTTTCTAAAGGAACTGATTGGTTTAAACTGATTTTTACCTGATGGGATGCTGATAAAGTGGAGTTTGCTACCAGCTATCAGTGATCTTTTATTATTCTTAACCAAATAGTTCTAGTAGGTGGGAGGTCAGAAAATACACATTAAATTATTTTTAATGACTATTTTCTTTTTCTTTTTTGGTAAATGAGGGACATTCATAACTCAAAAAGGCTTCTGGTAAAATGAAATTAAACATACGGAGAAATGGCAAATTAGCCATTAATAAGTAATTAGGAAATAATTAAACCACAGAGATGTTGTGTCACCAGATTTCTGTATTATTGATTATTTCATCTAATTTCAAAGTTTTTTAAAAATAAAACAAACATACTAAACAACACAGACAAATTATCAAAAATAAACAGAAAAGGGGCATCCAGATGTGAATATTTGCTTATCACGTGTTATTAGGAAATGCTTTCACACGCATGTCTTCTGAAATATATATACTTCACCAGTGAGTCACGGATGCTTTCACATGTTGCCATGGAATCCCTTAGGTTTGCAGAAAGACCCACTGTTAGTGGTTGTGTGTCTGTATGTGCGACTCCAGTATCTGTCTTCCAGATGTCACTCTAATGGGCCTCAGCACAAACCTGTGGGGACCTAAACAACGTACAGCACCACAGAGAGATGTGTTCATTTTCCAATTACCTCTGGCTACTCCTTTTAAATGAGCAACTGTGAAGCCTTTCAATACCTCAGCCATTCCTCACTGTACTGTTGTGAATTTTTTTCTTTCCTCTTTTCTTTTAGATTGACCTACAAACCAGTAGCATTGTTCTTGATAATTTCACTGCTGACTGCTTCTCGGTCTCCTCACTGACCTGCAGACAAGTTCAATTTCTGTGTACTCCGTCTTACTAGTAATATAACTGAACATGTGGTTAATGTGGTGATTAAAAGTGCCAGCGGCGGCAGCAGCAGTCCTGAGGCTCATTTAACTCAAACAAGAGGTGGCGTCTTAACATGCACGTGTCACTTGGCTGCACGTCTGTCCGAGTTCAGAGGTCAGCATCGAGTTCCGTTTACCAGACAGCTCTGAAATGTCCAGCCAAAGTGTCAGACGCACCTGCAGGGCTGTTTACATTTTTAAGGCTTTTTGGCAGCGGGGAGACACACTCCGACCTGGCTGGGGTCACAAGGAATTTGTACAAATGTTATTTCCATCGCTGCAGCTATCATTTTGTGGGATTATCCCTGCCAAGTTAATTTGGAGCTGGGGTTTTATATCTGTGCAGGCAGCTGCTGCCAATATGAACCATTGGCGTAGCTGAGAAATTGTTGCACTTTGCAAGATGGATGTGCTGTTGTAGTTAGAACATCACTCACCCTGACTTCATTTATCAGGATGTAGCCAAGCAGGTAGAATTGTGCTTTTTTTTTTCCTCCACTCTAATCTACTTTCAGAAGGAAGTAGGACAGGACAGATGTATTATTGTGATTTACTTGACACTCAAATTACAGTGTAAGTAATCCTTTCTGCTGGTGGTGGAACATATTGGCAACCTTAAAAATTAAGATGCCGTGGAATTATTTCTCCGTATTAGACAGAGACCTCTTTATGCTCACCTTTAATTTGGAGAATTAACCTGCCTGCCTGCTAAGCCTGGAGAATTTGTCCGAGCCTTCATTATTGTGGAGTCAGATGTATAATGTAGCAGGGAGAAGATAAAGTGCAGCATCTTATAAGTTGACAATCCACAGGCCGAGTTAATATTATGGATCCACTGGGATGCCCTCGAGTAGCCTCCCTAAAACTGTTTGCATCAGGCCTACTCCCAAGCGAGGGAGCAGAAAGCCAGCCGACTTGGTAATAGCCTACGTTTTGTTAATTCACACATTTTCTTGGCAGTCACAGGCTAACGCTCAATCCATGCACATATCCTTATCTGGCAGCAGGTTCAGCGCAGTTAGAGATGAAGCTCTGACTGTTAACTAGGTGTGAAAGGCTCCTGCACAGGATTACTATACATCTCCGGGAGAACCTAAAGAAGTCAGGGAATTAGAGACGAAACAGGAAGCCGCTCTGAAAACATCACAGCCCGTGGTGCTTCTCCTCATCATCACACGCCATCGCAGATGAAAAAGAGGAGCCTTTAATAACATGGCCGACTCGGGTTCACCGAGCGGAGACGGTGCCTTACCGGGCATCGAGAGCGTCCAAGCTGCATGTGCAGAGAAAAGCTGAATTCCTCAGATTTTGCCAAGTTGCTCCTGAAATCCGCACAACTGCAGGATTTGAGAAAGATTTGTTTTTCTGGGAGGTGCTCAAGTTTCCTTCCAGCTTTAGTCTGATAAGTAAACAAGTTCATTTGATGAAAGCTGAGAAAAAGCAAGCAAAGAGCTCAACAGGAGAAAAAGTTTCTATCCAACAAATTAGTTCCTCCAAGCTTTCCTCTGCGACATCAGCTTATCCGACTGTACTTCAAAGCACCATCACTATCTTCATCTATCTGGTGAACGACAACTAAATCCTATAAAATACACTTGTTAAATGGGAATAATGACACAACACATCCCAAATATTCTTTTTATTCTTTACTAATGACTTAAGACTAATAGCACCTTTACATATCACAAATTTATCATGGAACTATAGTTCAAACTTTGAGCGAATAACCTTTAATGCTAAAAAATACAAAACAATGAAGTTATAATTGAATTGAATTGCAGTGGAGCCACTGATTAATAGGTCATGGCTAATTATAATTGCCAGTCAAGTTCCTACAACTCCACATTGTGTGCTTGAAAAATAGTTTCAAACCGATTAGATAAATTAGTAAAATAATGAGCGCTGAACAACTTTTAGTGTTTTTTTTTCTCATTTTCACCATTAAAGTCTGATGTTTTGTGTGATTGTTAAGTGAAAGTAGCAATACTGCAATTTAAAAATACTCAGTGACATGTAAAAATCCAAAAAGTAAAAGTATGTATCATTAGCAAAATGAACTTAAAATATAGCAGTAAAAGTTTTCCTAATAAATGTTAGGTTATGCTATTATATTATTAGTACTGATGCATTCATGTGCAAGCAGCATATTGCAGCTGACAGAAGTGAAGCTGAATACACTTATTTTATGTACTGTTGGGTCAATAAGAACTTATTGTAGTCTATATCAGTCATTATATCCTGATCTGTTGTAAAGTAAATAGTACCCACAGCTGCCAGATAAATGTAGTGTAGTGAAAAGTACAATACAATACAGTAGAAAGTAGAATAAAATTTAAAAACTTGAGCCAGGTACCTTAATTTTGTACTTAGGCACAGTACTGAGTAAATATACCAAGTTGTATGTTTAGTTCTATACACTGGTTTACACAAATGATGAACATATGAAGTTCTCAGGCCAAAATTTTCACTTCCTTCTGCGTTTTGCATGTGAATTATTTTCACATCTCCTTTCAAAGTGGAGAAGTAATAATATCACACGCAATCTCAGGTTAGCAACTGAAAATGCACACTGTAGGTGAGGAGCAAGTCAGCAGGTAAAGCTTATTTTCATTCACAGTTAACCTGCCTATTATTTTCTGTATAAACTAATTTATCTTGCGGTCGATCAAATGTGTGTGTTGTGTTGTTAAAACTATGCTATTATGATACAACACAATTTACAGTATGCATTATGCAACGTCTCTGACCCAGGGTTTTTACTGTCACGTCAGCAGTTTTCCAAATTCATATTGTCCTCCTTGTGTAAAAAGATAGACACTTTAGGAGATTTTACAGTGACATGTATGCTTCTGATGGCATCTCGTGATA
Organism: Amphiprion ocellaris; assembly: GCF_022539595.1. Classification (NCBI taxonomy): domain Eukaryota; kingdom Metazoa; phylum Chordata; class Actinopteri; family Pomacentridae; genus Amphiprion; species Amphiprion ocellaris. Next base: position 31,480,971 of record NC_072783.1, on the reverse strand, counting down.
ATACTCCATCACGTTTAAAGACTATTACAGAATGAATATTGAGCTAAAGCTTGTCTTTAAAAAATATATCAGTAATCAAATTGCAATATCAGTCAGAATAGCAATTTTCTACAAAACTTCAACTCTAGCGTGTTCGCATCCTAAAACTGGCTAACACAGCTGATGCTCATGGGAATGCAATTGGTTTTGTAGGTATTAAAAGATAATTTTGGATTATTTCAGACATATTGTGGCTTGATGGATCATTTAACTTCTTAGTTTTCACTTTTGTTGTAAAGCGTCTGGGAAACAAGGAGTTGCAAGGAGTCCAGAAAACTCACTGCAATATTCAAAAAATTACAATTTGAATATAATGATCACTTAATTAAATACATGGTTGCCAGATTTTATTTGATTAGGTTTCTTTTTTTTTTTTTTTTTTTTTTTTTTTTTTTTTACTGATTTAGATAAACCAGGCTGAAAACATTATTTTGATGGGGTTGACTGACCTAGCAGGGTTGGTAATCACATCAACTTAACATTGTGTGTAATTTCAACTCAAAGTTGACTTAAAACAAAATTCAAGTCGAGGTAACTTCATAAAATAGCTTGATTACTTAGTTTTTCTTCACCTTTGGGTCAAGATTTCAAGTCCCAACTCTACTTTAACATGCCTGAACTATATCTGAAGTGTAAAACTGATAATCAAAGATACATTTGATTGTAGATGAAGAAATAATTCCACAAATTTAATGTAAGTAGCTGGTTGAACATAGTTTCTTTAGACGTTGTCATAACTCAAAAAGACTGATGTAATCTTTGCATTAATTTGTTTGGGTGTAGAGTGGAATTATGGGTAATTCTTGGGAATGCACCAATAAAGGCAGAAGATTTCATGGCAATCTGCTAGTTGTTTGTGCACTTAAATCGATAAAATCAGTCTGCTGGCCCCCCAGATGCCAGGTATCACCAAAATCAGTAGAGGAATCATCCTCTGGGGAGCATAATGTGAGGGACAAACTGACACTGCCATCCTCACAACTGCTAAACCGGTTAAGAAGATGGTTTAGTTCTGATCATAGTCCAACAACATTAGCAATGACTGGTCAAAAAAGATGAGATTTAACGAATGCAAGATTTTATCTAAACAGTAATTATTCACCCGCGCCAGACAAACAAGGGATTTTCCACAAAATCATTGCAAACTTTTATTTTTACTGTTACTGATTTCTGTTGTGAATAGATATTCAGAACACTTTGATCAACATGTTGAATTCCTTTGCTTCGTTCCTCTGCAGTGCCATCAAGCTTTTATAACATAACATATTTATACATGTGCAGCTGTGCCATAAAGTTGCATTTTAGCAGTGGTTTACCGAGCTTAAGTGTAGTGTGATTCCACCGTACAGAACAGTGTTTACAGATGTGTCCCATAACTGTCAAAAGCATCACTGGGCAACAAAATGTGGGTGGAAAAATATTCCGCAATTGCAATATTGTTTTACATCTAAATATAGTCTTGGAAGTGCTACCCACAACATTTGGATTCCTTCTTCTGCACATGTTATTTTTTGTTGCTTTACCCTAAATATCTGGTTTTCCCCCCAAAATTTTATGTTTTGGAGCGGAGCCATTTCTGCTGCTCTGTGGGTTCGGAGGCATTCTACTGGAAACAGTAAACATTCCCATTGGATTAATTACCAGCTCCTTTTCCTCTGGTCTGTCTGCTTCTCGTCAACAACAAGGATTAACAGTAGATTGAACTTTGGTCCACATGTAGAGAAGCTGCCTGTCAGGTCTCATAAAGGGAGCACGGAGGCGAGCAGGACCAGGTGTTGGCGGAGTGTTGAACAAATGAAAAGGTGGTCGTCTGAAGGTCACACTGGGTAATGTAACAACTTTTAGCATCTTGCACTTGTTTCTAGAGTTGTTTCCTGTGTGGATCTTTCTATCGTTACATCAGTGAAGAAGTGTTGATGTGAGGTTGACACTTCTGTTTCTATTCATAGTATGTGTGGGTAGCCTTGATTTTTAATCCACCTCCTAGGAAATCATATATGTTGCTGAGTTGGTAATGCTGCTCGATATAAATGTTACAGGCTGCATTTGCCTCCCACAGTACTGGCAGTTTAAAACACCAGAACTGGACCTTCAGGGTATAAAAACTGATTGATGCATCTTTTAAAGTTGCTTGAACGACAAGTTCTTGTATCCAACTCGTATTCATGTTACATACTGAGATTTTCCATGAAAATAATCCCTTTCTGCCATAAACTGGCTCAGATATAACTTAGCACTGTTGTTTCTTCTAGAATGTTTAGATCTATAAAGTCCAACCATGCATCCACTACTTGCTGCAGCTCAAGCACACCAGCTCATGTGCAATTCTGTTCAAACACTGGAAAGCTCCTCAGCATCAACACAGCTAGTTGTCATATTGGACTAATTTCAGCACACATGTTTGGTTAGCACTTTCACCGTGCAGCTAGAAGATCATTCTGCATGGAGTTTGCATGTTCTCCTTGAAAATGCATGGGTTTTCTCTGGGTGCTCTGGCTTCCTCCCACAGTCCAAAAACATGCTCAGGCTCATACTCTGAATTGTCCATAGGTGTGAATGTGAGTGTGATTGTCTCTATATGAAGTCCTGTGACAGACTGGTGACCTGTCCAGGGTGTTCCCTGTTTTCACTCCAAGTCAGCTGGGATAGACTCCAGCCATCCGTGACCCTAATGAAGATTAAGCTGTGTATAGATAATGGATGGATAGACGGATGTTTGAACTGGAAACCAATTCTGAAGAAGAATAATGACACTCAAACCAGTTTGGATGTTATCACGCCATTCAATAGATATTATCAGCACACATCATTCCCATGCATATGGACAGGTAGGGAACTCCTCCACCTCCTAGTCGGCTGTGTTATCATTCCATTTTATAACGCTGTAGGTATGATTTAGTACCTGCAAATAGCAACAGCCATCATCCAGCAAATAGACTGTGACAAAAATGGGAAAAGACACAGGTAAAGCTATCAAAAGTGAATTTATTAAATGATAATATTAACAACATGTAGACGCTCCACATTTGAAGGCTGGAAGGGATGGAGGAGGCATTAGTCAACAGACTTTCATCCATCAAACTAGAGTTCAAGGCTCATATTGAGCCACAATTCTACTCTCATTTTTTGACTTAAATCTTGTTTTGACTTTCACTTGTTTTTCACCCAGTGATTGGTTAAGTTTTGGCGCCAAAACTATTTGGTTAGGTTTAAAAAAAACGATCCATTTCTGGTTTAAAATATATTCTGTAGCCACGTTTACTTGATGTTACAAAGCTCCATTTCACCATTTTGTCGTACTCAAGAGGACACTGACGTTTTCGGGCTTATCGTCTGTTTATTGATGATCAGAGTGAAAAATATTGAATGTATATGGGAATGATGTGCGATGATAACAGGCCGTTTAATGAGCAAATAAGATCAGAATCAGGTGAGTTGACAGAACTGGTTTCTTTGGTATCTTACATATGAAATCCATGGTGTCTGAATCTGTGTTACACTGCAGCTTTAAGGTGGAAATATCAGGGTCAAGTAACCTCAAACCCAGCTTGAGTCACCCAGGAGACTTGAGTTAGCGAAGAGTTAGTGTCTTCCAGCTTATAAAAAACACCATATGGACAGGTTAACAAGGTAAAAACGTTGATTTACACTGCAGGAAGTTTTTAAAAATCCCCAATACAGCCATTCCTATTACACAGTGCTGAAAATCCATTAATGAAAGCAGTATTTCATGACATTTCCTCCTCTTTGCTTTTACTCTGCAAGTTTCCTGTCTGTCAGTCAGCGTTCCGGTAAATCTGTCTCGGCTATGTCTGTTATTTCAACCTACATCTCAAAATCTGTCAGCGAGGCCGATTAATTTTTCACAAACAAAGAATATGAATCAACATCAAGCGCCGACAACATCTGACCACCGACACAAAACACGAGGCAAAAAAAGATAACAAAGAGGAACTGAATTAAAGTGACTGGAAGATGTTAGAAAGCTTCAAAAATATCACCAAGAGTAGCAGGGAAAATACTGAAATACACACAAAGATATCTGGCAGAATTATTTTAACTCATGCGGGTATAAATTTTGAAAGTTAGATAATAAGTTACAGACACATCACATCTGAGTTCATCCTGATAAATTATTCATTGGAAACTGCTGTGTGAACGCAGCACTGTTTTGCATATGCCCCTCAAACTTGAAGCTCCATTTCATTCACACACACAAGAAATCCTTGATTGTTTATTGTGTTAAAGATGCAGCACTTCAAATAAAATTACCACCCTCTATTTATGTTTTGACGGGAAGTAGACTCCCACCCGAGATAAGACGCCTAACCCTCCACCTTCCTCATTTATCATCTTCACTCCCAATTTATCCTTATTGTATGTGTTCTGTAGAAATCGGAGCACCTCGTGCTCTTCACAACATATCCATTACTACAATCAATAATTTAAATAGCAGCCATTGTTTTTCTGCACTTTTAAATGACACCATCATAAGCACTTATCCACCTCAGAAGGAGCTCTGGTTTTTGCGAGGCTGCCAGTGAAATTAAAATAATGAATAAAAGATAAGACGGTGGGGGGAAAGTGCTGAACTGGGACTCCGTGTGAGATCCCAGCTGGGCAGCAGTTATGAATGCAGGGCAGAGGCCACGTTCCTCGCCGCCCTCCTCTGCAGCGAGAAGGCTGTGTTGATAATTTGACCCGGCGGCTCATCGGTCAGGTCGCGGTCAGATCACCCCCCCTTGGTCTCCTGTGGTGATGGAGGTGGTGGGAGTCCTCTGGTCTCCTGCCTGACTTCCTGGAGATTAGATTGTGATCTTTTGGTCAACAGTGTGTGTGATCTGGATGAAGTGTGATGGATGACTTGTTCCTGGCTGATATGATGAATGAAGCAACTCAGAGCCACAGTGAATGCTGATCTTCTCCTTGCTTTAGTTACATGGTGGGGATTTACATGATTGAACGGGGCTGCAGGGCCCCGGGGGCCCAGAGACATATGTGACAGGTCAGAGGACTCCTGCTTGCTCTAGCATCGGTGGTATTTTGTGGTACATTGTAGACACGTAGCTTAATGCAATTCCTATTTCTAGATGTTTCCCTTGTACTCCCAAACTATTGTAAGGATTAATTTCATGCATCAGTAGCTCGCTTTGCTTCTCGCCTCATTTACACTCACCAATGATGCCTTTTCCAATTGATTTCGTTTATTTAAATAAATACTCCACAGTTAAAGCTCATCATTTTCATTTTTATCACGTCATTATGTGTATTTACTTGAATGATTTCAATAAGTGTTTTTGAAAAAAAATCAATGGTTGAAAATCTGGGTTTCAAAATAACATTTACAGCAAAAACACAGCAGAGTTTAACCGTTTTTTTTTTTTTTTTTGCATTTTAGAGTGACTCTAATCAGCAGCGAATTTTTGATTTCTCACTGAGTCTCACTGCTGCTGTTTCACACAAAAATGCTTTTATAGTGAAACACAGAGTGACTTTTACTGTGGACCAGACACAGACAACAGAATTACCAGTCAGAACAGGTAGAAATGACTCTCTGATTGTTCAACAAAAATAAATCAAACCCCCCCCCCCCCCCAAATCAAGAAGCCGCTTCAGCATCATGTGTGAGTTTCAGGGGCCTCATGCTGAACTTTAGTTATTTTGAGTGGACTTGTGTAAAAACTTTTTTTTTTCCAGCTGACACAGCAAGCAGGACGCCCACTTTGTTCCTCCTTCTGACCGTTTGTCACATTCTTGTCCCGACCGTATTTCCTGTGTTTTTTGTGGACTTCAACCAAAATCCACTTCCAGTCTCTTGATGGTATTTAGAGGTCGCAGTAGCGAGGGATGACCAGATGGTTTCTCAGATGGGAACATGCAGCAAATGCGTCTCTTCAGCTAGAATTGGCTTTTACAGTCAGCTCATCAGCTTTTTCTGTAGATAAAGCCATAATGGTAAACTGCCTGAGTGTGCAGTAGAAATTCTGCTTACAGTCTGAGTCATTAGCTGTCTGTTCTATTTTTCTTTTTCTTTTACTTTCTCCTTATTTGCTTTGGAGGATCAGTAAGTGGTCCTAAAGGGGAATTGGCCTGAGAATGGTTAGTAGACAGGATTGTCCCCCGAATGACAAACTGTTTCTTCACCATGAAAGTGGATGGTTGAAATCAGTCTGTGAGAGTAGGTCGAGAGTCCTCCTGGGCAGCTGCCTACAATGTCTCTGTGGACAGAATGTGCTGTTCTATTCTCAAGGTCTCCCAAGACTCTTCATTGCATAGCTTTCAGTCCACTTCGTCATGTCGTTCTCATGTTTTATATTCCTCTGCACCTTGTACAAAGCTTGAAGTACTGAGCTCTCGGTTTTGAGTGAAACCTGCACAATCCACTCATATTCATAGTTTTTTCTTAGTACTGTAACAGATAACAGAACCTATAGGAGCGTTCCACATTTTTGAAACTCAGTAATGCATGTATTACTTCAAACGCCTGCACAGTGAGTTAGGCATAGTAAGATATAACACCATACTCTATTGTTTTCCAGTCAGTCTCACAAAACCTACTGTGTTCCCCACTGTATTGATTCTAATGCATCTGGAGAGTGTGAACATGTTTATTCCCTGGGTTCCCTTTTATCATCAGCATCTCTAATTTAACACATGATTATAAATTGGGTATCCAGTGATTAATTTGTCTCTGAGGATTTACCAATTTTTCATCGACTCCTAGTGGAAATATGCATCAGGCTTGCTCTTGCTTATTGACTGTGCAAAAAACCCTCATATAGCATTTGTCTGCATCCTGGTCTCCAGTGCGAGCTGTAATCTGCCTGTTGCTCCTGCAGATAAGTGTGGTTTAAGCTGTCGTGCAAGGTAAACAGCACCGAATAATAAAAGATAGCCTGACATTTAAAGAAGACCTCCCTCGTTTTGGTTCTCTGAGGACAGACACATACACTCAGGCAAATTGTCTTGCAGAGCGTCTTCAAGAGATTCTTGCTCCATTTTTCAAAGAGGAAACAAGCAGGACACTTTTCACTTCCTCTGTAAATGGGTTAGTGTTGTGCCCGATTGAAAAAAAAAAAAAAGACCTTTTAATCTTCCCCAGCAGTGGAAGATGAAGACAATAACACAGGGTGGTCTGTGAGGATAACTAAGATATTTTAACAGTTTTCTGTGATAGGGAGCAGCGAGTTCTCTGTAGCCTCAGAGAGAGCCAGTACTTTGCTTTGAATCAAAACAAAAAGGGCATTTCAGGGGCCCATCAGCAGGCTATGCAATTAATTTTCTCCATTTGAAATACCAGCGAGCAGAGGAAGTAGGACAGTGTGCTCTCTGCTGCAGAGACTGCTTCTCCAGCCAGGTGTAATGATAATCCACTGCTGTGATTTAAAGACGATTAGAGGGTTGTGGAGTGTTTTTGTCATTCCTATTGTCTGACTACATTTATAATGGACATGGCCATGGACAGTGTAGGAAAACAGAGCAATATTCACACATTGCAAGTGAGATCTTCTCTGTTATTTTGGTGTCACCACTTGTCTGCTTTTATCTGCAAAATCAATGCCAAAGAAAGCAAATTTTCATCTCTGCAGCAAGCTTTAATATAACCAATTTGAAATTTGATTTTCTATAACAGATGGCTTAATAGCAGCTAACAACAATAGCTCTAGACTGATGCTTTCATAAAATAATCTGTCCATTTACAGTGCAGCTTTTTCCACACAAACAAACATCTTGTACAGACAGCAATAAGCCCAAAGAAAAGCTGGAGAAAAAAAAGGTACAAAAGAGAGCGGCAATTAACTGCCAGAGTGCGAGATTGGTCGGTGTCTCCGGAGCGGAGATGGGCAGCTTTGGAGCGGCCGACTTTAAACAAATCTGCCTGATTGCCTGTTTCACTGATCTGTCCCTGAATGACAGGGTACAGTACAGAGAGGTCTGCCTCTGATGAGTTATTAAGGCCGTGGCCAATTCCATTTGCACCACACAGGGAGGAAGCCATCAGCACAGCATGCAGGCCATTACCACTGATGCCTGTGCATTTAAAGTTAATTACAATCATTATGAATTTGACTTATCTGTGTGGTTAATGTGTTTGATCTCTCTGGTCAGATGACATGTTTTTGACTCACAGACTTCCTGAATTAATGATATTTCCTTCATTAATATCAGCATATAATAAAGCCTACTTTACACATAGGTTATAATTTGTACCTAATGGTGTTATTAATTTCTAATAAAGCTTTAATTAAGGATTTATCAATCAGTAATGAGTCAATAAAAAGAACAGGTTTCAGGTTGCTGTGTTGTTAAAAAAAAAAAAAAAAAAAGCCCTATATCCTCTTACATAGGTAGTTTAACTTGTTTCTCCTTTAGCTAGCACTTTAAATAATCTTGAAGGCTAATTAGAAAGCAAGAAACTCATGACCCTAAGATCGATAGAGGTAGACCAGTAAATTAGCTAGGCTGACTGTTGGCCAGGGTCAGCTTATCGCAGACATTTCGTTATCTGTGTACATGTCAACCTAATAGTGTGTCTGTTACACATTTTGTCCAGCAGAAAGCACTGACAAATTGAGTTCAGTAAGTGTATGTCATGGTCACACTGAAAAGATTGTTGGTTTATGTCATGCATTTGCTGTAGTCCTAAGAAGAAACTACCATGAGCTGATATTTTTGGACTCAATATTATGAAAAATTTCAGTGCCGGTGGAGCTATCAATGTTAATTAAGAGTTCTTCCACAACAACAATCCACCAGAACTGCTGGTTAATAATTTAAAATGTGCTCAGATAGTACAAAACTAAAAGCAGTAACAAATTTCTCAATAGTAAAATATCTTGCTGTCACACTTGGTCACACTCTTTCCATAACCAATGTCCATATTAAAGGATGCTAATCGAGAAAACAAGCAATTTATCAAAGCAGATCTTGATTATATTGCAATATTGCATATCGATTGGTAAGTAAAAATATGCTAATATAAAGTAAAAAGCCAAAGCACATTATACTACCAACCAGACAACCTGCCAACCCTAATGTTTGCTTTTTTATTGTAGATCTATAAAGCATTAACAAATTATTTATTACCACTTAATAAAGCTTTAACTTACTCTACAACAGACATGTAGATATACTCTTGGATACAGTGTTGAGAAGACACTAAAGCATGCTAGAGGGGCAGAATAATACCCTGATAAACATCCTTTTTCAGTGCAGAAACAGTTCAAATTCACACTTCCACTCTTGGATCTGAAGGTTTGTCAGCTGGAAAAAGGTGCATGATGCAACCTTGTATCCTCTTTGTCCACTGCCCTCTAGACATATTTCTGTCGGAGTTAAGCTATTTCATCATGTTTGATGGACAGGGGCAACGTATTTGCTTTATGAATAGAGCAGATCTGTCAAGCTGCCAGTCGCCCACTGCTACAGTTAGCTGACTGATTGATTTAGGTGCAGCTTCCCTAGAGAGTGACATTCTGTCGTCAATGACACAGTCCCTTTTCCCCTCTTCCTTCCTCCTATCTCTCTCTCCATATTTAACCCCCACGGCCCCCTCTTCCATTCCTCTATCCTAAAAAGCCTGGAGCACGAGCACCCCATTGACTTCAGTCCTGATGAAGGACGTAGACAGTCGATAAGCGCTGAAGGCATGGCGATTACAGATGCATGTGCTCATCAATAGCAAAGAGCAGGCTTGTTAAGTAAAACCCAGAAAATGTCATCCTACCTTTGATTACAGTATAGTGTCCGTCTTTGTTCCGGAAAATCCAACCTGCAGTAATCATGATTCTGTTAAAAGCGAGCCTTTTTGATGCTTTCAAAATTCGACGTTGTTAAAATAGCTCAAAATCCATGAACACTGCTTGTTCTGGTGAACTTTAATGTGAAACAGGCTCTGATACTGCATCTGTGATGTGTGGGTAAACTTTAATTGAAGTAGCTATCATCATTTAAAATCCATTACCCTCAATCATTCTTTTAAAAATTGATAATAATAATCCTGCTCCAAAAGATAGTTTCATTATCTTCCTGAAAGCAAAAAGCAAAAAAATAAAAAAATATTAATATCTTGACAGTGGTTTCAGCTTCTTGCAGTGAACCCTTTGTTTTTTTTTTAACCACAAGCTGAACCTGCTGTCAGACGAACTTCTTGAAAGCTGGAAATCAGTCTTTTTCAGAGCGGTGCTCATTATTTCTACACCTTTCCCCTAGAAAGACTGTTGCTGTGGGGTTGAAGCTGATGTCCCAGCTGGGGGTAAATGACATTGCTTGAACAAGGAGGCAGGCACTCTCCAGCCGTCTTCTTATCAGCTCAGCCGCAAGCTCCACAAATACTGAGTTGGGCGAAAGGTGTGGGCGAGGGGGCGGTGGCGGCGCTGGAGGACGCAGACAATATCAGCAGCTGTGAGGAGGAGCGATGACTCACTTCCATAGTGCCCTTATCTTATGATGTATGCAAGCCGGAGCAGGTTGCAGGTGTATCATATATCATCCTCATTGCTGTGTCCGAGCAGTTTGGAGTGTTGAAGGTGTGAAACATTACCAGAGACTTCAGCCATATTCCCGAACAGTCTGCTCATCCTTTGAGAAGTGTCGGCTCTGTTGGTTTTTGTCATTGTGCTGTCTTATATTCACATCCAATCATGTTGGCTCAGCTTCAGACACAAAGGAAGCCTCAAGGATAAAAACCACACGTTGTTCCTGCAGAAGCATTATCATTAAAGATCCCCAGTTCTTTCAGCCTTTAGACATTGGCCCTCCTTTTTATCTGTGGGTGACTGCTGATCCATGTGACTTCACAGTGAGGAATACTATTTTCTGATAATATAATCCCTCCTCCGGCCCAGGCCGGGTATCTCTTATATTCGCATCCCTCCCCAGGAGAGTCTGACACGCAGCCGCGTAGTTTCCAGGCTGAATGCATCCCTCGTCCTTATCGCTGCCTCCATATTGTGACTGTGATGCAAAGAGAGGATCAACTGGGAGGTTGGGGAGGGTGTTGCTGTGCTGTCTGATTAAAACATGAAGAGCAAGGGGAAGTCAGTCAAATTACTTTAACCCTGCATGACATAATATTTGCTCACTTATTTGTCACAATCAAAATTATGCCAGATTGATGTGACACTTCCAGAGCTGTCATTTACCGGATGACTGGCTGCATTTGATCTAAATCTTAATATTCAGAGCTTTTCTCCATCAGCTTATTTTTCTTTTTGCACGGCCTGAAGTTCTATTTGTTATGTTGCCATATGCTACAACTAGACAGAAACAAAGAGGTTTGAGTGAACAGTGTAGGTGGTAACAAAGAGTTATTGCAAATATTTCTGAGAATAATTCTTGTAGCTGAATCAGAAGTTGCAGCATTTCATCCAGACATGAAAACAGTGAGTCAGTGTTGATAGCTAACTCTCCTTGTTTTCTTTTTCAGTAGGCAGGTGTCAGTGGATGAGGTGGGCTGTTCTCCACAACCCATCATGGACGTCAACTACTGGACATTCCCGCATCTCGAAACGTCCCATCTGAATGGCTCCTGCTCCATAACACCTCCCTGTGTCTGAGCTGTCACAGGCTGTGGACACCATGACGCAGATGGACTACAAATACAGCCTGCTGGGCTCCACAGTGGACGACTACCGCAAGAGGCCACTGCTGCTGCAGGTGGACGATACACCGATGAACCTGTTCGCAGTCTTGGAGGTGAAGCGGGAGCTGCCGAGACGCTGGAGCACGCTGGGATTCTTCCGCAAGATCCGTCTCTACAGCTTCCTGTTTGGCCTGGCAGTCATGTTCCTCATCATGGCTTCCTACATCTTGACAGGCGACAAGAAGGGCCTCCTCCTCACCCCGTCCCCCTACCACTTCAGCAGTCTGGTCAGCCCGGGACCTTTCGCTTTCAACCTGTCCTCAGTCAAGGACTACGCACATATCAAACTGGTGGTCAAGTCCATCACCTCTAAGGTGGAGTTTCGCAGCAGTCGACAGCTTCCAGAGCTGAAAGCGCTGGTTAAGAGTGAGCCACATGTGAGTGATGCCTAACCCAGGATGCAAATTTGATCAGAAAATGTGATTTTGTTATCAGATCAATGTCTAATTAATACCTCACTGTTATGTTATCTCTTTATTTTAATCATAACAAATGTGGCCCAGCATGATATTGATCTCCCTTTCAATTGACAGTCACAGATGTGTCGCGAAGCATAATTAAATGCTCAGTGAAAAGGTGATTCAAATCAGTATTCGTTCCTACATGCCGTCTACACATGGTTCAATACAGCTACACCGGTGCAATTCCCCACCGGTTGCAGTGTCTAATTTAATTCATAAAGAGATAAAAACCCGCTCTGAAAACCTTGTTATAACGTTTCATGCCACACCAGATAATTGCATAGGTCCTTATTTTTTTCCACAAAGGATTTATAGCTCAAAGTCATCCCACTGTCTTTCAATGCGCTGGCCCTGCAGCTTTCTTGGTGTCCGTCTCACCTCAACGACCAGTTCAAGTAATTGTTAATCCTAATGATAATGGCTTGTGCCGGGGCTATTTGCAACATAACTAATTTCTTGTTGAACAAGCTAATGAATAGGAGAGTGTGGCTGAGAGACAATCGATACGGCATCTGTGGATGGATCCGGCGTTAATTGTCCTTAAAGTAGCCGCATCTCACAGGTAGGGAGTCATAATCACAAGGTCCTTTGTTGTGTCTGACAAAAAAAAACCCCTTTGAAATCTGAGAAATGACAGTGTTGAAAATGTGTCACCTAATTTCTACACCTACAGACTGCACGTATGTTCATGTAAACCACCGTCAGAAAGTTTTGGAGCAGATGAAGGTGCTAAAGTCCCTCTCAAAGCATTGATTAAACCACTAAATACTCATGTTTGTTACATATTTAGAGTTACTTTTTTCATGACAACAATCCCTTCCTGCCTTAAATTGCTTAGACACACATGTACACAGTTGTTTAATTTAGGATATGCAGATCTCTACTCACACATTTCTACTTGCGGAAGCTTGAGCGCACCAGCTGAGTTACGGCTCAAAAACACTGTAAAACTTCGCTACACTACACGATTACATATGAAGCGTCATAAGTCTGAATCTGTGTTTTTGAGACTGTCATCGGTGCATTATACTGTCAAAGCGCTAAGCATCAGTGCACTATAAGGATCAGCCACAGCGTTGACTGTTTACTTTGCTCATGACATGTCTTTCAGCTTATAAAAATATCACAGTTAGAAAGTATTAGAACAAATAAAGGTGCTAAAGTGGTAAAGTTCCTCTCAAAGCATTGATTAAACCACTAAAAATTAATTTCTGTTGTTTGGAAACAATCCCTTAAAATGGCGTAGATGGATCTTTACATCTTGTGCTTCCTTTAGAATCTACAGATCTATGACGTCCTCACTTCTTTCTCCACTCACACATCCTCAATTGCTGAAGCTCAAGCACACCAGCTCACTTACAACTCAAACACTGTAAAGCTACTCTGTCCTACACAATGGCAAGCTGTAATATCAGAGCAATTCAGCCATATATGTTCACACAACCAATGCACAAACCGATTGTGATAAAGAATAATGATACAGGAGGTCTTCCACTACAAATGGACAGGATTGCTTCCTTAGTTTTGTTACATATGAAACCCTGAAAATCTGAATGCATGTTTTTCAAACTGTCACTAGTGTACTGTTGCATCAAAGTGGAAATGCTCAGCCCCGACGCTGACTACTTATTTCACTTACGATACATCTTCCAGCTTATAAAAAACACCATATGGACACGTGACTAAGATTAAAAAAAAAAAATTGATTTTCATCAGAGAGAGTTTTTGTACATCAATACTGGCTGAGTCCTGATGGACCTGGAGTCCAATTTAGGGGAAATTCGAACAATGATCCAAGTTTTTATGGCCACAAATTCGAATGTTCTTAACTGGCCAAGTCAGTCCCCTGACCTCAATTTAACGGATTGCAAAGGCCTCCCAAAACAAGAATAAAGTAAAGATAGCTGCAGTACAGTCCTGGCAGAGCCACAGCAGTAAAGAAAACAGGTGTCTGCTGACGTTTTTTGGAATGTAGCCTTCAGGCAGCCACTGAATACAAAGGATTTGATTCCAAATATTAAAACATATGTTAACTTCAGTGTGTTTTAAAAAGCAGCTACAGTTCCCACACTGTTCATCTGACATGGATGTCAGATATCTGTGTACTCACTTGTGTGTCTCTCTACAGCCAATTTACTGCAATCCAACTCCTCTACAGACTGTAAACGCCTGCACAAACTTGTCATAGTGTTTGCCTCCTCCTGCCAAAACAGCAGCCCAGACACAAAAAAATTTTGAGCTGTTTTGACAAACCTCTTCTTTTATGGTCTGTGGAAATGTCTGGAAATGACTGGAATGTATTTGTCTTCCATCGCTTAGCAAAGATCATCTTTGGTTTACAGAAGGCTTAGTCTGAGATGTTTTTGGGAATAATGTGACTAAGCAGCTTGATGCAACTTGCTTTCTTTGCCTCTACAGATGTTTTCTGTCATCCCTCGCAAATTCCTGCCTGGAGTCAAAAACCCCTGCTGGTATGAAGAATACACTGGGAATATCACTTCAGACCCATACAAGACAAACTTGTACGGACGCTACTCACGGCGCTTCCGGACGGTTTTTCAGCACTTGAGGAACACTTTCCAAGAACACTTGTTCCACCGCAACAGGAGACTCTACCGCATGCGGTGCCTTCCTTATTTCTATATAATTGGCCAACCAAAGTGTGGCACTACAGACCTGTATGACAGACTGAGGCTGCACCCGGGCGTCAAGTTCACCACTTTCAAAGAGCCACACTGGTGGACCCGCAAGAGGTTTGGTGAGTACAGAACTCTGTAATTTCCTGTGGCAGAAGCCTCCAGACTGGTATACAATAATGAGAGCCTGAGAACATTACAAGTGTTAAATGTGACTCCCTGCAGTACATCATTTTGGCAGAGCCATACCTCAGGGGGCCTCAGAAAAACAATCAGTGACAGAAGTTTGAAGAGGCCTCAAAGGCAGGGCTGTCTGTTCCATGAGCATAATTAAATATATCCCCTATAGTGTCCTCATATTGTCAAAATGTGTAGTTTGTGGTAATTAAATTGCATCATTTCTGCACATTCCACGAGCTAATTGGGGAGAATGTCCTCTGGGTATTGACTGACAACTCCCTGCTGTGTCAAACTGAGATTTCTCTACATGAAATATACCAAAAACTGCAATTGTGATTTTTTTTTTCTTATATAAAACTGAGCTGGTCGTGAGCCCTGAATGTGACGTCTAGCAAGTATGTCTGATGCTCACAGTTCAATCTCCCAGAGCAGTTCCTATGCAATTAACTGAGAAATGAATATTCAAGACCCAACTTGTGCCGTGCATGAGAATAAAACGAAACTGTTTATTTTCTACCTGAGAGTTGTTAGCCCTAAATTTATAGCTCTAATGGTGTATTTACAATCTTTATTGCCTCCTTCATTCAGCATTCTGAATGCTAATCGGTTTTTCTCTTCCCCCCTCGTGTGTGCCTTTACACCATCATTAGCCTCATTCCTCTGCAACTTCCTCATCTGAGGACGTGCAGTAGATGTGGTAACAACGCTCATTACCGGCTCAACTACACGCAGAAGAATCTAGACTAACTTTGCCTCACCATCATCTGTGACATAAATTTCCCTCTGTGGTGGAAACCACTTGAAACGAATACGTGAAAACTAACGTTTGAAGCCTTCCTCACACACTTTGAGCCCACACGTGTGGGTGCACCGTCTCTTGCACTTGTTTAACAAACCTTAATGCTGCACACACTCCTTGCGACACGTCTCCACCATGAACTTAGCTTCACTTACAGTGGCTGTCTTATTTCACACCTTTCTAGCAGTTCCCCTCTTGGATTTTATACTCCCATTTAAAAGCGAAACAGACCCATCATACATTTATTTAATTACACACCAAATCATCCCACTTTATGATGGAGCCGTTGCATATTTCACTAACTCTTCGGTGCAATTTCATATTCATATTTACGTTGTCTCTTCTAAATATTTGCCAATTTAGCTGGTGGAGATTTTAACACTATCTGTTAATCATTGGCTTGTTTAAGTTCAGATTTCTTAGACACACACAACCCTCTGCCACTGTTCTGCTGGCATTCAAGGAGTTTGAACAGGTGGTAACTCAAACAAGACATTTACTCAAACAAAGACAAAACCTAAGCGCCGGGAAGGATGGGCTGCCTCACAACAGACATCTGGTCGTATGGCAGTTCTGTCATCTAAACGTGTGGTTGTCGTCATGGTTTTTCTTTCTCTATGAGCATCTGTGATGTTAAAAGAACCACCACACCATCACAGATGGGTATAAAAGCCATGTGAGATCTGGCAGTGAGACTCTATTCGCCAAGAATGAACTGAAAATCCTCTGTATTAAACAAATCCAGTGCTTACTTAACTGACAGGTGTAATATTGTAATGCGCCTTTGGTTTGATTTGGTGCACCTTTAACCTGTTTTCCATTCAGATGTAGAGATTTTTAAAGCAAACTGAGCTGCTAATAATACAAGCAGTATCAGTTTTAAGTAGGCTAAGATTCTAATTCTGTCTTGTGTTTTTGTCCCCCAAAAAAGGCAAATCATCATCCCCAATTTACCTATGTGTTTTTTGTTTCCCTTTATAACCGAAACAGTCATTAAGACTCATGAATAATGGAGACTTTTGTGCAACTCAAGAGGCCGACATCCGTTGTGTGAGTCAGTGCATGTGTGTGTCACAATTGTGTGTCTGCATTTGTGAAGAAACATTTCAAAGGAAAAAATAAATAAATGCAAAGTTCAGCATTTGAGCTGTGGGCCAGTGAATGTGAGTTGCACACATACAGCGTACAGATAATCTCATAATTCTCCTTTAAGAACAGCAGCAGCACTATCACATCAGTGCAATATGAGGACTCAATTTTCATGCCGATTTCTCGCTGTGGATATGAGCTATTCTTCTGCTCAGCAATCAGTGATACATATATTTTATGCCAGAAGCTATCTGGCTAAATTTTACTTAATGATTTTATTAAAATCACTCAGGGTTTTGGTTCTTGTTGTGGATACTACATACAGTATTTGGCCACACATTTCTGGGGAAAAAAATCAGCCAAATTGTCGCCACAGATATCAAAAGAGGCTTAACTGTCACAGCCAAAGAAATCCCTTTGAAGTTCATCCAGTTGCTAACTATGCCCCTAATCCCACGGAGACTCACAAAACCTAATTGGAGGATTGATCAGTCTGCATGCAATGCTTATTTTATGTGTTGTGTTTAGTTTGAGTTGATAATTATTTGAACCTCATAAAGCTGTGGGATATGGTTGAGTTGTTCGGCTTAATTTGTCTGCCTCTCGCGTATGTTTTTCCGCAGCCTCTGATGTTTTGCGCAGCAGTAAGTGCGGCTTTATCCCAAGGACATAGGTCCCTCTCAGTTATTGTCCCCCCATGCTTTCATCTTTGCTGTCACTTTCTTTCTCGCTATCCCTTCTAGTCATGTACTTCGGGCTATGTGCTGGTAATCAGCACTTTTCTCTTAAGACATCCTTTGAGAATGCTCTGAATTCAAATGGTCTTGTTTTGTATTTATTTATTTCATTCCCCCTTGAGGCTCTGCTCAGCTGATGCTGTGAAAAGGTGATTTGATGCGATCCGCACCACATAACTTTCTTAGAGGAGCAGTTTGAATCTTAAGCAGATGTGCCTGCTGTGTACAGTTCTCATCAAGAAACACAGTTTATTTCAAAATTGCCTGACACTTCATTCATATCAAAAAGCAGAGGGAAGGGGGGGGGGGAGCCCTGAAGCAAGACACACCAGAGCCATCACACCTCATACAAGTGTGACCATTCTGGATGAATAATGATGCATGCTGGGTGTTTGGAGACATTACTAGAATTTTCTATTCATGTTTTCCTGCTAAGCAGAGAAAGGTGTTTTACTGGTACACCATCAAAGCATCACTGAAAGTAACAGATGTCTGAGTTACCTCATTATCCTTATGCTGCAAGGATACTCCTAAGTCCTACACCGCATCTCAACAATTTCCTAGTAAATTATAATTATACTGTGCACCACAGCAGCTCAGATGAAAAACACATTTGCTAGTCCTGCATTTAAGGCATTAACTTGACATTGGCCCTTAATTGGAAACACCAAAAACTGAGCGGGGACAGTATTCCCTCCTGAATTTGGATTGGGCCTGAACTCGGGTTTAATTAGGTCACTCTGCAGTCAGGACAACAATGAAGCTCTAATAACCTCTTTCAATATGATCACAGAAACACATGGGGAGGAAAGGGCAAGAATAAAAACATGCTTGATGAATACACACCCATCTTTAGCCATAGGTTCCCACCCAAAGACACACCAGCTCCAGCAGTTTATTTTTAGCCTCACGAAGATGTGATAACTTGCCAACATAAACATACCCAAAGATGTAAGTGTATACTATGAAGGGCATCCACTTTAGCTGTCTTTGTCTCTCTCTGCCAGGTATCATTCGCCTCAGCGAGGGCTTCCATGATCGATACCCAGTGGAAGATTACCTGGACTTGTTTGATCAGGCTGCTTACCAAATTCAGGGCAACCTCACAGCAAATGCCAGTGGATCCCCCAGCCACCCTAACATCATCATTGGTAAGTGAAATGACAGTGAGTTCATGTTTGAGGTAAACACTCAATGGATTTGAATTCTTATCTTATATTTATTTAAAGGATTGATGCAAAGGGGATGGGAAGGGCTGAAACAAAACTAACCAAAGTCTCGTCATTTAGGTGCATTAGTTAGCCATTTTGCCTCTAGAGTTGCAGCAGACAGCTAGACTGGCTTCAGAAGCTGCTAGAATGTGATATCTTTGCCTGGATAGTTAATGACACCGCTCCTGATTGCATTTATGCAGCTTTGCCTGCTCAACATGAATTTATTATAATGTACTCCACTTTCCACACCACCACTACAATGGAAAGTGTTTTACAGCTCCAATTATCAGGGTATCATACTGCTCAGCCTACCAGGAAAGTTTCTTAAAGGGTGCTAGAGGGGAGGCTCCAACCAACTGTCAGAACTCGGATTCAGGAGGAGTTATGCAGACTCCATTCTGGCTGAGGAACAGTGGATCAGCTCTTTACTCTTGTGGAGTTGCCGAAGGAGTTATGGGAGTTTGACCTTCCTGTCCTAATGTGTTTTGTGGACTTGGAGAACAACCCTGTAGGGGAGTGCTGCCAGAGTATGGAGTACCAGAGCTGTCGCTACAAACCATCCAGTCCTCGTTCAAAGTGAGAGCTGTGTTTGTATCCTCGGCAATAAGTCAAACACTTTTCTGTTGTGTGATGGACTGTGAAGGCCGTCCTTTACTTCTGGTTCTGTTTGTGATATTCATGGACAGAATCTCAAGGGTTAGTTGGGGTGACGAGTTTTTCTGGTTTGGAAATCTCAGCGTTGCACTTTGTCATCTTCAAAAAGCAGAGTTTCACTTCTGCTTTTTCTGCCAGGCTAATTCCAGGGTAGGTTTTCTGTGAGTCAGATGAGGAAGAATCTGGGTTGTGGATGAAATCACAATGTGAGGGATGACCTCCTTAAACAGTATTCATTCTTGACAATTTGGTCAAGATTTAACAGAATTTTTTGTACACAGTTACTATTGTAATGTTGAATACAATCTTTTAGAATTTCCCCCCCCTATGATTGTGACGTGGGTCTGTTGCCTTTTGAAGATGATGTGATTCTTCCAGGCTTCATCAGGCAATGACCTTTAGTGCACACTGGGTTGGCTTGTAGCCGACTGCAAAACAGGCTGAAGAGAGTCAGCACCTCTGACTCTGAGGCCATTGTTCTCTGCCAGAAACTGATGGATTGCTCCCTCTGAGTTGGGGGTGAGTTGAATCAGATATTGTTCAAGACTGACAGTAAAATAGAGTGTGAGATAGACAGTGACAACAGTAATGCAGTCATTGTGCTGGGCTGCTGTGGTTGGGCTTAGATAAAGTAGGTGCTCAGATATTCAGTGAGAGCTTAGGGCAGAGTCGCGGCTACTTCCTGTTGAAAGGAGCCATTCAAGGTTGTTCAAGCATCTGATTAAGATGCCTCATGGGCACCTTCCGTTGGAGGTTTTCCAAATATGTCCAATTGGGAGGAGATCCCAGTGTAGACCCTTAGGTGCTGTATATCTCATCTCACCTGGGAACACCTTGGGACCCTTCAGGAGGAACTGGAAAATGTTGCTGGAGAGATGTAATTTAAGAACTTGAATGCATTTTTTGTCTGCTTCCACCACAACCTAACCCTGGATTAGCCAACAAAATGGAAGTATGCTTTACAATCTGACCAATAAGTGAAGGGGGCCTGAGTTGGCAATTTGAATGTAGCCTGCACATGCATGTAACTACAAAAGTGCAACTACATGTTTGTGCCAAAGTGACATTGGAAGTGTTATATGGAGACTACAAAAACTCCTTTACACTTTTGGCTGCTTGTGTTTCCCACTACACCTTTCTGATGATCCAAGTGAAGACACCATGAAACTAATTTTAAAACAGCTCAGTATCAAAATTACAAAGTAGTAATGAGACAAATCAAACACCATTGCCTTGGGTTACCCTTTAAATAAAGGAAAGCAAATGCAGTTACTCTGGCGAGCATTTTTATAGCACAAGGTATCCTGATTGCATCCACTCATTGTTTCATCAGTGATACGAGCAGGTGAAATTGGATTGAAACAATAAAAAAAATCTATGCCTTATCTATGACGGGGCTGCTGTGTAAAGTAAGAATCCAGCTTCAAGGTTTGAACCTTCATTCAGCCCTTGTCCTAACCTTAAGCCCATTCATAATCCAAAAGCAACCCAGCCATACTTTGCATCTAATATCAGCTCCAGGCCCAAGATTAACTGTAACCCAGGCACTGAATATCATATTCTGATTTTGCGCTGTGCAAGCAAAGTAGAGCATAATTTCAAACTCAGCAAATCTGATAGTGAGGCACTTTATGACAAGAAGCTGCTTATCAGCATTTGTCTATTCCAATAAAGTACCACCAATCTATTACGGAGTGATTATCTTAAGAATTAGACGTTGGGGAATCTAAGACAACGAGATACAAATGATAGCAAGTAAAACACTGTCTGACATCATGCTAATCAGATCTCCAGGCAGTCTTAGTTGCACAAACATTTCCTGTTCGGTGTAATCTTTGCCTTCCTGTTTTGTAAGAGCTCCACATCATGTCAGAGAACAGCTTTCGTTCCCCACCACACTGCTGAATCATATTAGTTACTCAGGTCATGTATCAGTGCTGTGATCTGTGTGGGGAACACGGCCTGACAGTATTCTGCGCCCTCGTCAGGCTGCAGCCAATAGCGTTTGGCTCGGGGTGACCTGACACTTGCCTGGAACTTCACTTGTAATCTTGTCTCCAATATTACACGGCTGCTATTAAAGCAGCAGGTAGTGAGGCTGGAGCACAGGACTGCTCTGTAGCAGCCACTTTCACTTCAGCAGAGGGAAGGTAATGTTTAAGAGAGCTGGTGACTCAGCCCTAAAGAGAGGCTCTAACAGCTTAATAATACTGGACTTCCTTCTGCCTCACTTAGCCACTTCACTGAAGTGCTGTATAAAGGAATCATTGTTTTGTTGTGTCAGGACAGCAATAATATCCGCAGCGGGGTGGAGAAGTCTTACGAACCTCCTTCCTCTATCTGCATATCCTGTATCCAGGCCCTCTGCTCTGTCTGTCTTTTCATGTCTTCTAAACACTGTCAAAAAAGAAAAACTGCTCAGCTGCAAAGAAAAACTGATTTAAGTTCGCGACAATGGCCTTTTCACACTGGACTGAGTTGGTGCATTGAGTGCAGCTTAGCATGCTGCCTGTTTTGTTTCCCTCTTTAAATAAATAATCCTTGCAAGGAGTGTGCCAAAGCCCCTCTCAGTATTCACACCATGCCCTGGGACAGCCCAGTAAGGTGCAGGCTTATGGCCAGGATCTTTGGGCTTCTGAATCTCTTCAAGCGACAGCCAAGACCGAGTCACTGTGCAACACCAAAGGCACGCCGGTCTGGCTCCTCCATTTGTTTGCCCTATTACAGCCTCTCCCCGCAGAGCAAAATAAGCCCTTTTAATGGACATGCAGAGCTTTAAATAGCCTTGATCACAGTGTGTAGCATTTTTAGGCATAACAGCATTAGCGACGATCCTGTTTCACTCTCACCGTTGTCATCAGAGAAAATAGGCCCTGGCTATCATCCCTTTCTCCGAGGAAGTGAGGCAGATAAGGCTCGTGTGTTGTGTTCCCTCCAAATACATCACGGCTTCACTTCACAGATAAGAGGATAATGAAGGCACAGACAGCCTAATGAATCCTGGATATCATTTCTCAGCGCAGCCTGATAAAGTTTCGGGCCTCAAATTGTTTGAGAAACGACATCCTCTGACTTGTTATGAGCGCCGGTGGCGTCGCTGTGTGAGCTGAAGTTATTTTGTAGTTTTGCTCACAGCTAGAGGTGTAATTGCTGTTGCCTTTTTTTGTTTGCGCACTTGCTTTAGAATCCTGTGTTTTATTGACCTGTTGCTTGTGTGTTGAGAACATGCTGTGTCTGTCTGTTCCAGCCTTAATTTAGGGGAAATTGCATGAAGAAGCGGTTATATTTATTTCGTATTCTTGTTTTGTAAAGAGAAGTCAAGGGATTTATCTGTTTATTTTGATTATTTTTCAAAAAGTGAGTGGAAAAATGATAAAGAATACAAATCTGACAGCAAACACTTTAGTTGCTTGGAGGAAGTTTGGAGGATAATCAGCCAATTAAAGATTTGTACTGTCAGTGTCACAAGATGCGTGTAAACTAAAATGAAAGCATCTTTGTGACAACAGGCCTTGATTTATACAAAAAAAGACTGCCACCTTCATCATCAAAATCATTTCCTTCTTTATATACTTGACTGATGTGTTTGTTATTTTTAATTAGAACAAACGTTTTACAAAAATGCCTGTCACCAGAGTGCAGGAGCTTGTTTTCACATGTTTGTTTTGTCTTACCTGCATTCCAATAGTCAGTTTACGATGATATATTTCAAAACGATGATTGACTAGACAGCCGTACATACAGTATATTCAGCAAGACACATCAAATGGAATGCCATACAGTAAGAAAAGCCAAAAATGTGTTTACACGTGTGTTTTGTTTCGTCTTTGTGGCTACATAATCTTGATGTGCACATATTTTTATTTGAACCGCCGTGGGTGCATCTTTTGCAGGAGAAGCCAGTGCATCCACCATGTGGGATAACAACGCCTGGGTGTATTTCTATGACAACACCACAGAGGGAGAACCTCCCTTCCTCATCCAGGACTTCATCCACGCCCTGCAGCCTGATGCCCGCTTTATTGTCATGCTCAGGGACCCGGTGGAAAGGTGGGAGAAACATCCGTTACTGTGTCACCAGCTGCACATCTGCACTAAAGTGCCAGTAATTATTCAGACAGTTGTGACACGCACGTCTAACGCATCCCTATCATAACCGTTTACTCTGCTGATACAGACCGATACCTTCCCGGTTTATAGGAAACAAAAGACCTGTTGTCGCAAAAGATGTGCCTGCTTTTACTCACACTATCTGTCCTAGAAGTTTCATTATGATGCCTTTATCATACACGTGCTGCTGAATGCCTGAGAGGTATTCTGTTCAAACTGGGTTTTTTCATGCTGTTAACGTTGATTTTTTACTTCTGAAAATGTCTGAACATGCTCCCTGTAATTGCCTTTGTCTGTCAAATCAGAGCCCATGCAACCTTTCCCCAAAAAGCAATTCTGGGGGAAATGAATTGCATGCTCAATTAGATTAACCGTGCCATTTTTATTACGTGAGACTTGTTTACAACCGAGACATTTTCCTCGGTACAGACACTAACATCTCAAACTAAATTGCAGTGGAGCGTTTATATGGCTCTGTGTCTCCTGCATTGCTTTTTTTCCATACAGACTGACATGAGGCGCCAAACACATTTTTTTCCCATCATCAGAGCTAAGATTAGAAGTCAGCTGAATAAAACTTGTCTAAAATCTGAGTTGAGTTTACTGTCATTCCCAGGCTCATTATTTTTGGTTCGCTTTATTTATGTAAAAACTGTTGGAAAAGGGATAAAAATATCAATACTATAAATTTTCTTTTTTTTTAAACCACCACAGTGAATGCATAATCAGCTGCCTTTTGCTGCTTCGCTTTGTACTGCTGGAAGTGTTCTCTGCTGTCAACGCTGCAGTCACACCTTGTTTACCATAAACTACAGAGATCTGTCCCTGTGTTGCTGCAGGAAGCTTTGCATGAAGACGAAATATGGGTTCAATTAGGTTTAAACCCATCTGCTACATGTAAAAAACAGAAAAATAATGAGTTGCATGGTTATTTTTGTTGTTCATATTTGTTTACAGAGCATCTCTGTCGTCTTGCAGGCTGTACTCCGACTACCTTTACTTTGGAATTGCCAATAAGTCTGCAGAGGATTTCCACGAGAAGGTGTCAGAGTCACTGCAGCTATTCGAGGGGTGCCTTACGGAGTACACAATGCGCTCCTGTGTGTACAACACTACTGTCAACAATGCCATGCCAGTGAGTGTTCCCTCCCTCCCGCCTTTGTCTCGTGGCTCTGCTGAAAACCGGCATTTAGCGCCCCGGTTTATTAGCTGGTGGGAAGGAAGAAATAGAAAAGGAGCGAGAAAGACAGATGGAGTGAAATCCACGCTTCATTAGTACATGCTAAAGCTTGCAGGACAGACTTTATGAAAGGGATTGGCAACACTGCTGAGCCCACTGAGCAGTTCAGTGCCTTGAGCCTCTCTGTGCAGCACAAAACCTAGTTTACCAGTGCTGTGAACTTCCTTCTTACTCCCAGACCAAGTCTTAGTGTCAGCCAGTGCAGGGCCCCGGTGTTAGGCCCCTGGCCAGCTTTTCCCACAGTGCCCTGAGGCAGACTGGGCGAGAGAGAGGGGGAGGAGGTGGAGTAGACTGGCCTGTCCTTATTTTCTGGCTCCCCCCCAGGCTGCCTTGTATTCAGAGGTCCTCCTCTCCAACTGCCACCGACAAGCTTTATGGCCCTCCAGAGCATGCTCACTCTCTGCCGCTGGCCTAATTGTCCATTCACTAATATCTTCTCAGAGTTATAAGCCCATGTGAGAACTGCTACAGCTGTCCGTACAGAAGCCTTTGCATGCCTGCCGTTCTTTGATAAAAGTTTTAGAGCTCAGATTAGAGTCCGGGGAGGAAAACAAATAAACCGAAGCGAGAGAACAGGGGTTGGCTTGAACTGTTGTACCAAATTAATTTAACAAAGAAAGTTCTGCTGGTCTGGCTTGTAATCATTTATTCTAACAAGCCTTTCAGTTTTGCTAGGAAGAGAAAAGACAAAGTTTTTTGTGGATACTGTCACAAAATATCCATTTTATCAACAAGTAGGATAATGCAAATGCTTTGCAGAAATCTATAATATGAATCAATCTTTGTCTTAAACCAAAAAGGGAAAAATGATGAACTAACAGTCCAAAATCCAAAGATATTTCAATTTACAGCTATATAGACAAGAGAATAGCAAACCATCTTCACATCTGAGAAACTAGACCAGTTGAATATTTGGAAAATTATAACAAATTTTATTGTTTTCCACAATGGTCAGTGCCATGCTATGTCTCCCTACTGTCAGTGGTGAGAGTGTGTGTGTGAGTGTGTGTGTGTGTGTGTGTGTGTGTGTGTGTGTGTGTGTGTGTGTGTGTGTGTGTGTGTGTGTGTGTGTGTGTGTGTGTGCGTGCGTGCGTCTGTGTATGAAGTGAGGGAGGGAGGGAGGGATGGGTTTTCTTGTTTTTAATGATTTTAAATATTGTAAAGCACTTTGTGTTGCTTTAACTGTATGAAATGTGCTATATAAATAAAATTTGATTGATTGATTGATATCAATAACTGGCCTAATGTCATTTGGTTTCACCTCATTGTGGAGCAAAACCAAATAGCATCATCATGGAGGGGTATGAACTGTTTCAGTGATTCAGGTTTCTCATTCTAGAGGTAACATCTTTCCCATCCTGCTCCACATAATTAGCGCCACATATTACCAGCACATGTTCACATGCCCACACGGTGTCCAGCATTACCCAGCCGAGTTCATGGGGAAGATGAAAGCTGTTGAAATTCCCTCCCTCCCTCTGTTCGTCTCATTAAAGAAGTTTATGCATGCACCGCCGTGTCCCCCTGCTAAGGAGGAGGTTTCGTGGACAGAACTCGCCTTTTCCTCACGTCAGTTCTCCTGTTTTGTGCCCTCAGGTTAGATTGCAAGTCGGCATATACATTGTGTACCTAATGGACTGGCTGACGGTCTTCAGCAGGGAACAGATTCTGGTCCTGAGGTTGGAAGACCATGCCTCGAACAGGAAATACACGATGCACAAAGTCTTTGATTTCCTCAGTCTGGGTAAGTGAGCATCACATCCCTGAAGTGTGACCTCTGTGTAATCACTCCCCCTGGGGATCGGTTTAATACAAATCAGCTCACTAAATACAAGCAGGGGTATGTCATGTTGCAAAGGCTGTGATTATTAGCAGCAGGAATCTGAAGCAGGTGCTGATTAAACAAATTTGATATCAGGCAGCCTGTGTTATTTTAGAATCTGCATGGCAACAATATGATTCGAGTTGGCACTGGTGTAAGAAAACACCCACGGTTTCACACAGATTCAAGATATTGAAAAAATTATGCTCGACGCTGCAAAGTGTCCTTGGATGAAAGGCGCAGACAAATAAAATTTTATATCATTATTGTTATTAAAGTCTGACAGCATGTGGTATTGCCCGGAAAGAAAAGAAAAAGACACTTGGTACACGGCTTTTCTTTGCAAAGGTCATTCGATCTAGTGGGAAGTGGAAAATAAAACCTAGTCCTGAATACTTTAACTCCAGTGCAATTCAGCCACAAATGCCTGCATTAAGAGACAAAACAGATTAAGGGAGGAGTTTCTTTTTCTGTGTAAATGAGCGTAGTGAACATATTTCATTTACAATGTTGATTTTGAAGTGCTTCAGTCACTACAGCCCACAAGCATAGAAAAAATGTAAATTAAATTTCCATCAGCTACAATTCTGAACTTCCTTACACCTTTCATATTTTCAGTATCAAAGATTCCAACCTTTCCTTTGGGTATACATGGTGCAGACTACAGTTTATGACAGTTAAAAACAGTTCTGCCCTGTGGTACAGAAGCCCTCCTTACTTTATTCTTACTGGTGTATTCCACAGTGTAATTGCCCCAAAGCTCTGACTTTGCTCTTCAAACAGCTGCCATCCACCATCCAAGGTGCGATTACCTCCCAGAGAATCTTCCGCTTCAGAGTCCTTTTTAGACTGTTTTGTTCCATTTGTTTAGTGCTGCAGGAAAATGTGACGTCAGCTTGAAAAAGAGGGGATGTGAAAGTAGGTGTTTGTGTCTTAACAGGGCCGCTGACGAAAGAAATCGAGTCAGAGATCACAAGAAGTCCGGCATCAAACACCAGGAGGCCAGCCGACAAAAACCTGGGACCCATGCTGGCCATCACTAAAGAGATCCTGCGGGACTTTTACACGCCGTTCAACGAGAAATTGGCAAAAGTGCTGCGGAATGACTCCTTCCTCTGGGAGAATAACTCTAAACTCTAAAACAGCCCACCTCCTGTTACTTCAGTTAAAAACCACTGATGCGTCAACCAGCCCCTTTGTTTGGGTTTCATCTCTCTCAAGTGCCCATGAAAATCAATGTTTTTCTTCTCTTTTTTCTTATTTAAATTATTTTTTAAGTTATAAAATAACCAGAGATGAATCAAAGATAGAAAAATAGCACAAAAGCGAGTGTGGTGGTTTAGTGTGTGTGTGTGTGTGTGTGTGTGTGAGTGTGAGTGTGAGAGAGAGAGAGAGAGAGAAACAGAGTGAGTGAATACAAGAGATGTTGGCAGGTTCTTGATTGTTGTTTTCTTGTGACCAGATGTACAAAATTAAATAGTGAATTCAAAGATATTAAAGTGTTACGGTGTCTTTTCAAGTTTGGTTTGATTAATTGAAAGATAGTCACAGAACTGAAAAGATGAGATCTATTAATTTTTGCCCTTTTCATCCAGCACAGTTGGAATATATTCAAGTAGACTTGAGTCTTTTAAATGTTCAGGTTCACTGGCAGCTTCTGTAATAAAAACACAGTTTACTAGTGGAACAACACCACCCTCTACTGTAAAATACACGTAGCTGCAGTCTTCCACCACCACTGCTCCTAAAAAGCTAAAAATACAGACTCTAAATTGAATATATGCTGCCTTCAAATGTAAACTTCATCCAATAATGCGCTTTATTTGGGTGTTACGAGTGTTTAAAGTAAATGAAAGGCAATTAAAAGGACCATTTGCTTTTCTGGCTGAAATTGAGTCAGTTTCCTGAAAGGCAACTATGTAATTACTCTGATCAAGCCTTCATAATAATTTTCTCCCCCTCTATTGAAATTTTGTCACAAACACTGAATAATTACCAATTAGTGACGAGCTCAATTAAAGTATTTGCGATTAGAATATGAGACAATTAAAATCTGGCAAATTAATTTAGCTATTGAAAGGGACTTTTGAGCATTTTAAACAGAGGCAGGTAGGAGAGAGTAAAAGGTAATCAGGAGCACATCAATCAGCAGCAGTTTCATGTCGCTAAAACGCTACAGAGTGATTTAAATTGAAGAAATGGCATGTGTTGACAGAGTGAGTGTGTGCTGGAGTTGGAGAATATCCATTTTCTACACCAGAGGGCAGACAATCCTCAACAGTGTACAGATGAAACTTGGACTTCAGAAATTTACTATGCTAGGGCAGCAGTAAAAACAGTGCTTTATCACCAACAATGTTCAGAAAATTGGCAGTTTCTCAAGAAAAGTTACCTCAGTTTTAAACCAGGCTACAAAGAAATCACATCATGTATTATATTATGTGCCATGTCTGTTTTTTCTGGAAGCCCTGAAGCCTTCCTCGTCAACCTCCACTTTAAGAAAAAATGACCCCAATAACTCTGTAAAACCTCTTTTCATAATTAACATTCAACCTTCAGTGTCACAGGTTTAATTAACATGAGATCCAGCCTTTTTTTGCAGCTCCCTCACTGCACAATCTCAAAGTGCCAACAGCCTTTTCCTCACTGAGATCAAGACAATCTGACTGGGGAGAAGAAGAAGAAAATAAAGTGACTGCAAATTATTTGCATATTTTGTTTAGAGTTGGACGGTTCATCTGGCCGGCTGAAGAGGTTCCGCTTCACTGAAAGCCTCAAACCCACTTCAATTTCCTCGGAATTCACAAATATTATCAAAGCTCCTTTCATCCTTGTCTGTGCTGTATCAGAATACAGTGACTGACAGGAAACAGGACAAGCATTGCCCCTGAGAAAACTCCAGAGAATTTTTGGAAACGCACATTTAGCCTCTCTACTTCTCATTTCTTTGCAATGACTTTGTGCAGAATTTTTGGCAGCACTAAGCACAAAGAACACAACTTGTCATCATGGGAAATTACCGTTTTAAATAATGGTAATACAGTTGGCATTCAGACTTTGACTTCAACACTTCCCACAAGGATACAGTAAACTCAGCACAGCAGAGAGTAGAGAGTGGAGATAATAAACTTCAGCCCAGGGGAACTTAAAAGTTTGCCTACAGATGGATGCTGGGGTGGAGGTGGAGCTTATGAAATGCTGCAGCATTAGCAGCAAGTGTAGTGCAGGAGCAGCATAGTAGCAAATACTGTTAACAGCAGACGACCATCGGAATGGAAATGAGCTCAAGGTTGAGAATGAATGCAACTAAAAGTAGCAGCAGCGTGACACACAGTAGAGCAGCAAAATGTAATTATGAAAATAAACAGTAAAGCATAACTCAAGCTCAACTAAATCCTTTGTTTTGACATAAATGATATCTCCAATACTTAAGCTGAGCATGAATTCTGTGTAGAAGAAGAGAAAGGGACTAAAACCATTGATAGTTTCTTTGAAAGCCAAAAATATCGAGAAATAATGATATAAATGGACTATGAGCAAGTCAAGTTTCCTCAAACAAAGAGCTGCACAATATTTATCCTTGAGCGCAGGCATGAAATATGCAGGGAAACCAAATCAGAACAACAATAAACACATCTACTGCCAATAAAAATGTATGACATTAGAGCAGTAGCAATATAAAAGCAAGCATTAGACAACAGCAAGCAACACAACAGCAGCACCGCAGCAAAATGGTGGCCCAAGGTGCCCACGGCCACCTCATGCTAAAGTTTAGACCCTCCACACAACCAATAGGGACTCATTGGAGTGCTAACACAGAACAACTTCGAACAACAGTTGGAATTTAAAAAAAAAAAATCAATTCAGGGTTGCAATAATGAGCTTATTATTATCAAAGACAAACAGTACTTGAAGGGCCTACCAAAATACAGACACTAACAACGACAGTAAAATGACCCAAACATGAGCTTTAGCACAAGCTGGTTCCCAAAAATCAACCACAACCCAGATAAAACAAGCAGACAGCAGGCAAAACTAAATCAAAAATCCAAAAGGTAACAAAAGCATGGAGTAAACAAAAGCAAACAATTAAGGAACACAAAATACTTACAGACCAGGCCCTCAGGTAACACAGGGAAGGCTGTGCAGAGATAAATCCTGGGATAATGGCAAGATGGCACAGCACGAACCGGTAACTGGCGACTATATACACTCACTGAGGCAGAAAGTACAGTCACACACAGGGGGAGCACATTCAGGTGTGGCAGGTGATCACACAGGTGGCAAAGCAGACAAAGACCTGGAAGTACAAGCACATGACAGGAAGTGCCAAAACAAAACAGGAAATGAATAAAACCTGAACTTAGATGTGTGTGTGTGTATATATATATATATATATATATATATATATATATATATATATATATATATATATATATAGTTTCTGTGGCATCCCAATGTCAATACAAATGCATTAGTGCATTAATGCATTAGTCTGTTTTTGAGTAATGTTGCTAACAGACAGACAGACAGACAGATGGCCAAACGTACGCTGTGGACTTTTTGGGACTTATCCGTCGGAAATCACACAAGGACCAATTGATTAAATTGTAGGGGTGTTTCCAAGTCCCATCAATTCCTGGTGTCCTACATATTTAGATCACGCGATTCGGTATCCTTACATAACGTACACATGAATAACTCACGCCTGTGCTCAGCGCAAGGTCATTTTGTTTGTATACATCTACAATAAAATGACCACATTCTATGCTGCTGTGATTTCTGTCATGACTTTTGTCAAGATTTCAGCCGTTGGAAATAACACAACGACTGAGCAGCCTTGGCGAGGACTGTGCTCTGAGTGCTTTTCTTGTTAGCGATGTGTTCGCCACACAGATTCATGTCCTCATTGGGAGCTAAAGGGCTGCACTGTGAGCACCAAGGCAGGCTATTGGGTTGGAAAGTATTGAATGGCTAAAGCATTGATGGTTTTGACCTTTTCATAGAATTTGTTCACACAGATGCACATATGATAACGGTAACCTTGTCCTTTTAGAGGTATTGACTCCATTCGCCTGGTTGCTGTATGGATCCAACATGCTTGAAAGAAAAATCTTCTTGAGACAATCAGCATGAAGATGGAGTCCTTGACCCTGTAGCATGCTGGGAGGACATTTCAGGTTGTATGTATGGTTTCCACAGCAGAATATTGAGTGTGTTAAGGAGAAATTGTCTCTCAAGGTTCATTTTTCATCTATGAATTTGGATGAGCTTGAAAGCAGGGCTTTAGGAGTAATATCTTTCCCACCACTCTTTTTTCCCTCCTCATTAAGTATCTCTTCTCTCTTCCTTCTCATCACACTTCAATCTCCTGTCATTGTGCCATTGTGTTGTGGTGCTTCTTGATGTTAGAGATGTTTGTTCCAGGTCTCTTAAGTTCAGACCTTTTACCAACACAATCAGCATAGGAAATAATCAAGTCTACAAACTGCCACTTCTACTGCTCCTAACTATCCCATGATCCTCACAAACCAGCTGAGTAAGAATGAGAAAGCCTCTTTTCAATCGTCCCTCTGTGTCTCACTGCTGTCAGTGATTAATGGAGAGTTTCTTGAGATAGCAAGAAAGGAAAAATCTGGATAAACAAGTTTATGCAACTAACATTTGCAATCTATCATGCTGATTGAGTGCTCTGATAGCATGCCAGTTGTATCTGAAGAGGCTGTGTGAGGCCCGGTCATGCCCGCTGATGATGGAGAGAGTGAGGAAAACAGGAAAAGAAACATCTTCATAATTACTGTTGTCTCCGCTGGTTGAGATTTATTAGAGAAATTAACAGTAAAACAATGTTTCCCTTTTATATTATACACAGTAATCCAAAAATAAGATGAGGATATTAAAAAGAGAAGAGCCCTGCAAGTCCTGCTCAGTTCTCTTTCCTAACATTTGTTGGAGGAGCTCAGCTGAAAACATCTGTTTGTGATATACAATGCTATGCAGTTTTTATCTGTTTTGGACACATGCTGTAGAAGTAGAAATGGTCCCTGGCAGAACTTGTGATTACTGATTGCCCTGCTTATTCCTTCACACAATCTACTAAGCTATGCTAAGATGCTATTGTGATGTTTTCAAGCAGCGAGAACTTTCCATGCTCTTGTAAATATTGATGCCCAGGCTCTTTTAAAACTTGTGCTTTTGTTTTTTTTAGGGTTGGTTATAACTCAAAGTTAGTTAAGATGCTCTTTAGAAATGTCTTAAACCGCAAGAACATGTTCTCATGTGTGTTTTGCATCCTAATTATTTGTCCTGACGGCTCAGTTTAGGGATGGCAAGTGTCCATATGGCTGCATCAATCGATTCAGCTATTTTTATCAGACAGAATTCTTATGAGTGGAGGATGTGCTGCACCAGATGTTTCTTCTTTTTTTTCGCTGTCCTCTCAGGCCTCTTGTGCCCTTGCAGTGTTCAATAAGGTTCAACGCATCCAGGGTCATTGCTCTGCATTAGCTCTCACCTCAGACTCCAGCCAAGCATTTCAAAACAGGGACAGTACAGAATTCTAATGTGGTTACATCTGTTCCTGGGCGGACCGTCTTCTCAAAGCAGCAGCTCTGACAGATGTCCTTCACAGAGCTTGTATTGTAGGACACAAGACCACCTCTTTACAGTTTCCTGAATGCGGCTGTCTTATAAAACGCTTGATGATGAAGTATTCAGAGACTGATAACCTTTTCATTTGTCATTAGTGTGTCCACAAAAGCCCTACTTAATGATTTGTACTTCCCTGACACAACAAAACACTTGTAAATTTTTTACAGCAAACAAACAGCTTGTCAATACACACCAGCCACATGTTGCATAAACTTTTATTACAACTGATTGTGCTCATATGCATATTCATTCTTCCGTCAGGATTCTCTTGACGTTCAAATTAACCGTTATTAGATGCAAACATCTGGCTTGTTTCGGTCACATCCAGCTGGATCGCGTCCCAGCCGCAGTAAATGCGCACAAAGAATTAGAAACGCAGGTGTTCAGGAAGACAGCGTTCGCAGGGAGGAAGCTGAGGGTGGCTGTGAACCGAAACGTATCGGGATCTAGGCCACCATGTTGTAAAACTGACATTGTTATGGAGCAGCTTGACGTCGACGCGTGTGATAAATAGATAAAGACGCCTTTTCATCACCACAGATCTCTGTTGTGACATTCTGAGCAAACAAACCACAAACAATAGTAAATTGTTGGTAATTGTAGAAATAACACAACTTTAATCGTTTCTGCAGGGATCATAGAATGTGGTTGTGACACAGAGAAGATGGGGAAAGTAGAAAACCATTAAAGTAGGTTGTAGTCAGTGCAAAAGACAGATGTCCAGAGAACTTTTTCTCTTAACTGGCCTGAATAAACAGCTTACTCTGCAGTCTGACAAGACATTATTAACATTCCAGTGAAAACATTTGCTGCAAACATTTAGACAAAGTAACTTATGCAGACTTTCTAAATCATCACATTCTATAGGTTGTTTTGTGTGCAAAAACCCAATTAGAGCTCCCAGATTAATGTAGTAGAACAGAATATATCTCTCTGAGAGGTGACGCAGTTGAAGTAGAATGCAGCAATAAAAGAAAAAAACTTGCACAGACCTCAAACTTGTGCTTAAGTACACCATTTGAGTAAATGTTATTAGTTACATTTTGTTTTGCTCTGGAACTCGTGAGGCAGATCATCGAAATGTTCCACTATGTTTACCAGCTAGTTGCTAACATTGTGTTTTGTTTGGTTCTGGGTAAATAGCATGGAGTGTTTCATTTTCACTGGAAACAGATGCCTGCAGCTTCTGGAAATGATGCTGAAGAGAGCAGAGTGACGCTTTGTGGAGCATTAGGCCACAACAGTAAGTTAAAGGACACGGAAACGCTCTGTATCAAGTCTAACACTTTCCTTTGGCCAGAAGAGTGAAAAAATACTAATAAAAACAACATCTAATGAAGCTAAATCAACTCTGCTTCAAATCCAGTAACAGAGAAAGACATAAAAGTCTCACTGTTATTTGCAAAATACCTTAAATCCATTTGAGCATTAGACAATAAAAAGACATGCCACCGCCTAGTTTTAGTGTTGGCTCTGTTGAATATGATCACACCAGTAAAAACGGCTCATATTATCTTGACTGGTGAAATGGGTTGGAAGTGCTGAGTTCCAAGAAGGACACCATGAAAACATAAACTGACACAGACCTCAAGTCTCGAAGCATGCTGCTCTGCATGTGTGCTGGGTATAGCAAATTGACTATTGCCACGTTTCACACAGTTTCCATGGACACAGGAGAAATATTGCTCAGATCCAACACCAGGCTGTTACTTTCTCCTCTAATCACAGAGTGATCAGAAATGTTTACAGCTTAACTGAGCCTATTTTAAAACTATACAGAAAACATTTCTAATTTATGGATGAGATTATAAAGCACTGGTACACTTAATGTAGCATGTTGACTGTAGTTGAAGGTGTTTTTGGTGGATTATTAAATATAATGCTTCTGATGTGCTTTGCAAGCCTCTAATTAAACTGAAGGAAAAGTGCAGCTGTATTCACCCTCACTAGGCCATTCAAATTAATACAGCACTATTAAAAAGTTGTAGCAGTGACACATTGAGCTTGTAGATTTAGTTTTCATGCTCATCCAGGTATCACTAAAGCCAAGAGTTGAGAGTCATCCGTAATGAAATGCACATGCTTTAAGTAGTAAAACCCCAAGGTTGTAATACGCCACTGTTTGGATCCATAAATGTGTCACATTACATTTTGGTGAACAGGTGCATAAATAAGACAAGGTGGGTTTGTCCCTGTCAGCCAGGACCTGTTTGTCCTCAATGAACTCTCAACATCAGAATTCATTAGGAACATCGGCCACCAGCCAGTTTGACGCTCTCAAGGTTGTTTTTGATGGATGATCACTGAATGTCTTTGCATGCATATATTTTTGTCACTGTGTGTATAGACGGTGTAAGATTACACATAAATCTGATTCTCTCTCCCTTGTGCAAAAATACAAAGCACTCCACATTTTTAAGCCAAACTGGGTCCATTACCAACTTTTATTTATGTAATGTTGTGCCTTGTGTGTGACCTTGCATTTGCTTTTCATTTTGTGTTGTAAGTATCACAAACTGCTCATTGTTTGTCAGGGGAAACTTGCCCTACTGAACAGTACCAAACCACTGCGCATTATTCTCTCCATCCTCAGATTCTCTAGCTTAAATCAGTCCCTCTCCTTTCAGAGACAGAGCAGCGGTGGGGAGGTATTTGCCATTAAACCGCTAACCTGTCACTCTGGGGCACCGACGTCCAATTAATGAGAATACAGCTGCGGATTTTCTCACCATAAGAGATTATGGTGAGAGGCGGGAGCCATCAGTCTCCTACCTTGGGTGTTCTTCACTGAGAAAGACAACTATTGTCACAACATCCCTGCCTCCAGCTGCTCTGCTTCACAGCCTGATAAGCAGCTGTTTGATCCCCCTTTCTCCAGACTATAGCAGGTATTTTAATGTGGACTTTGTGGCTCTTTCAGGGAGAAGGTTTAAGAAATCATTTCAGGCTTTAATAAATGTCGACCTTGTTGAACGAACCTCTAAACTCCACTATAAATGGTCATGCCTCTAGCAGCAAAGATTACATATCACATAAGGGGTGTGTAAATGCTTCTTTCCAGAACATCCAACAGAGAATCAGTGAGATTAAGATCTAAGGAGGGCAAGGCCAAGATCTTCAACTCTTGGTCATGTTCCTCAAGCCACCTCTTAGTGCATTTTCCTGTTGAAAGACGCCACTGTCATCAAAGAATACTATTGCCTGGAAGGGGTGTACATGGTCTGCAACAATGCATAGGTACTACGTGTCAAACTAACATCCACATGAAGGCCAGAATGCAAGGATTCCCAGCAGAACATTGCCCTGTTCTGATGCTTATCGTAGGTGCTTTCGGCATTAGACAGGGCTGAGCATGGCTAATCTGATTAGTCTTTACCTAGAAAGCCTCATACACAGCAAGCTGCAATGCACTGTGTGATCTGGCACCTCTCTATCTTAGCCAGACAAAGATCCCATATGGTAAAAATTCATGTTTATTACATTTTGTGGTTATAAACTCAGAGGTTTTTCCACCACTACTCGAGTCTCACAAAAACTAGTTAGATTCCCAGCTTTACAAGCCAGATAGAATTTATGTAACACCTAAAGCTCCAACTGCAGAGAACGTATTCTTCCTGAAGGGGGCGGGACCAACTGCAGCTAACTGGATTTCAGAACAAAACCAGGTGCAGTACAATCACAGTGAAATGAAACACCTTCGCACTATTTTGACCTGAAAAACTGAAAGGCACCCTGTGAGGATATGTGAGACTAATCTGCTGAAAAGAGGCACAATATGGGGTCTTTAAGATCTGATTGACTAGCTATCTTGCTTTCACAATTTGGTCTTTGTCAGAGTCTCTCAGATTCTTACATTTACCCATTTTTTCTGCCTCCAATACATCAACTCCAAGAGCTAATTCAAGAAGTGACTGCCTAATAGATCTCACCCCTTGACAGGCTCCATTGTAATCAGATAATAATCCGACATTATCTGCCGCAAAACCTCTTTTTTTATGTTGGAAGGGAATGAAAAACAGCCTATTTTTTCCTTATTTTTGGCATACAAAAAAAACCTGTCAGAACTGCCTGAATGGATCTGCCTAGGGATCTTAGAAAGAATGTTTTTAAATGCACTGATAACCACTGAAAATGGTCGCAAAGAAGGCTGGACAGAAATGTTTGGCTGAGGAGTGAATAAACAGAGTTAAAATGGTTTCATTAGAGTTATTGACTGCTTCCACGGCTTGTTTGAGATTAGTGAAAGAAATAATAGCTGCATATTGGTTAGATTTTGTGATACCAATTGGACAACACAAGTAATTTGAGGATGAAAGTTAAGATCCAGCTGAAACTAGATCCAACACAGAGCTCACCCATTTGAAAACACAACCAATTCTGTCATATCAGCATCTCTAAATCATAGTAAACAGACAGAAATATGTTTTTTTCCCTTTGCCGTATCCTAAAGTAAAGGCTCTGTAATGCACCTGTCTGCTGGAGGCATCACAGCCACAGAGCAGTCGTACATCTCACAAAGCAAACACTGAGAGCTGGGGTTGCTTTAAGGTGTGCTGTGTCTCGAAGCCTTTGCAGTCAGAATCTTACAGTCCTCTTGGCTGCCTTCTTCTCATCTCTCCTCCTCCTGTTTCCTCCTTCTTTCTTCCTCCCAGACAGTTCAGGATGGGTGTAGTCTGGATGCCAGAGAATGCCTGCCTAGCTGGCGAAGGATTGTGCCAGCTGAACGCAGAGTGTTGCAGCCTCGAGCTGTCCACCCACTCCTGCTCCTGTTCTGCTGTGATTAGCCTGCAGCCTCAGCCCCCTTTTAGCCTCCATTCACAAGCTCCCTCAGTCTCAGGTGCAAGTCTGATTTCCACGCAACCTTTTTTAGACTCCTCTGCATGCAATGTCCATCTACATCAGTTATGTTTAATGAACCAGTG
This sequence comes from Amphiprion ocellaris, assembly GCF_022539595.1. NCBI lineage: Eukaryota > Metazoa > Chordata > Actinopteri > Pomacentridae > Amphiprion > Amphiprion ocellaris. The sequence goes on along the minus strand of NC_072783.1, from coordinate 31,442,773 downwards.
CATTTAAATTGGGCAGCATCCAGGCAGGCCACCAGGCTTGTTAAGGGATTATTATCCTTGCATTAGTTTGTCTTCCCTCAGGTTGATGAAATGTCAAAAGCTGTACTTATTAGCTGTGCTAGTACTTGGTGGAATCCCCACTCCTTATGACTAGATCTTTTAAGCCCAAGGCTAGACTTTTCTTTGCTTAGCAATAACTCCAAATTCTTTTTAAATACCAAAGATGACACACTGGGAGTGTTGTGATTAAACTTGTGTCTTTTTTTGTTTAATACAACTTTAAGAAACATCTTTTTAGTTGATAAAAATATGGTTTTAACCAGGACTGTCAGCGTCAGTTTGACTCTCGCTTTAGGCACTGTTATTGTATTCTCTTGAAAGTGAGTCTCCATCAGCTGCTGAGAGAAAGAAAAAAGGAGGGGAAAAGCTTCACGAGGAACAGATAGTGCTGATGTGATGAGCAGTGACACACAGGGCAGCGTTTCATCCCTGTGTTGAAACATGCCTGGATGCTCCACGGAGAGTTTGTTTGGTTAAATTTCAGCTGCTTGCTAATGTGTAAATGACTGCAGAGTCTGCACACGTCTTGGCTGAAATAAGTTCAGCCTCAGCAAATAAAGGCAGGAGAGCAACAAGTTAATCATCTTTGCCAGTAAAGGGATATTAAACGGTGTTAGCTGATATAAAACTCAATAAATAACTGATCCGGTTAAAAAGGAGAAGACGTCTGCTGCTGTTTGCTTGGAAGTTTGGACATGGGTCAGGACACTTGTTTCTGCTTGGTCACAGAATTTGGTTAAAAGCTGTTTAAGTGCCCCAGTTGTTCCCCAGGAAAGAGGAAACTTTCAAAGCAGCTCCTGCCCCAGACAGAGTGGGAGGAGATGAAGATGAAAGCAGATCCTAACTGTGTCAATTTAAGTTCCAGCCTCTATTTTACTTTCACCCAGACCAATAAAGTGACTCGGCAGTGTGTCAGCGCCCTGGACTGGTTTGAGTCAAAGATTTCTTTTTGAGTCACCTGCCAGCATCTGAAGGAGACGACTGCTCCGTCTACCTCCCTGCCTCTTCCCTCTCTGCTTCCTCATCTCCTGCTCTCCGTGCTTCTCCCTCCCTCACTGCATTTTTCCCAGGCTGAGGCGTCCGTGGACCCTCTGGCTCCGCTGCTTTCGTCAGTGACTTGGAGTGCTCCGAGAACTTTGTGAACTCTTCGTGTTGGAGTGGGGAGGGAGAGGAAGGCAAGCAGTTGATGGGACGCAGTCCGGCAGCAGCAGCAGGCTCGTCTGGAGACGACATCGGGACTCTGAGCTGGAGATGATCCCCCAGGTCATGACAAGCCACCGCCTCAGCCTCCTCACCCCCCTGGCTCTGCTGGGACTCCTCGTGGGGTTTGCACACCTCAGCTATGGCTCAGTCGCCGAGGATGAGGATTACTACATGCAGGAGCTGCTGACCAGAGAGCAATACAACCAGGTGCAGTTTCTGGAGAAGCCCGTGGCCTCGATACCTGACGGGCATGAACACTCTAGGCAAAACCCTGCCAAGAAAATGCCAAAGGGAAAGGCAGCTGACAGCAGCAAGCAGACAGATAAACCCACAGCTGATGCAAAATCAGGTAAAAGCATTGCCATCTCTTCAAGGGACAGCTTGAGAAAATGTTGTTTTTTTTATTTACCAAAACATCTATCAGATTCAAGCTGTGTTGTATATACAGCAGAACAGCTTGATCTAGAAAGGCTCCACAAAAGCATCTTAGCATTTAATAGGTCAATCAGTCAGCAATACTGACTTTTGAAATGTTAGACTCAAGCTGACAGCAGGGGTTTGTGTGGCTGCAACATCTTAGAAGAGAAAACTAAAGTTCTGCTGAAACTTTTGAGTGAAGTAAATTTATGAGTCTTTATTCCCATGAGATGACAGTCCATGGAAAATCATTTTCAGATTTCTTTATGGCAAGTCTTGCGTTTTCAATACATTTAACATGACAGCATTGCATGGATGGAAGAGTTATATTCTGTTTTTAAATAAGAAAATAAGAAGCATTAGATAAAAAAAAAAACACCTTTTATGAGGCTTTTTGTATTAGTGGATAGTTGTAAAGAGGAAAACAAATGATTTTTTTTTTAAAGTTATTTTTTTGGCCTTTTATCGGCTTTTATTGGATAGGTGCAGTGTGAGAGAGACAGGAAACAGGAGAAGAGTCGGGGGAAGACATGCAGCAAAGGGCCGCGAGCGGGAATCGAACCCCGGCCAGCTGCGTCGGGGACCAGCCCCTGTACATGGGTCACCTGCTCAACACGTTGAGCTATACGGGCGCCCACGAATGATTTTTAAAAGAAGTTGCAGAACAATATTGCTTACACAGCAACTGTTTCATTAATTTTTCTTAACGAATGTGCCACAGACACTGTTTGATTCATGAAAATGGAAAATCTGAAGCATCCAGTTGAACCTTCACAGGCTCCTTGACTCTAAAGGAGCATCTGAATTCAATTCACATGGTGATGGATGTGCAGAGAAAAAAACACAACAACAATGACCTTGCAAGGTAGTTCTCCTCCTCCTCACTCTCCAGCATGCATAGATCAGACCCATGTTTCTGTGTGCCGTGTGCACAACAGCAGGATTAAAAGCTTCGTGCACAGCAGAGGTCAGGGCGGCGTTATGTGGAGGTGCCAGAGCACATGTGAGAGCCACGCTTGTGTTCCGTGTAGAAACGTACAGCTCAGATCTACTACAGGAGTCTCAGCTTATGCAATAGCAGGTTTGGAAGGTATGTTTGAAATGCAGCCAGGTGATTGGAGGATCGTAACGGGCACCAGGGCTTCCTATTGGCCGTGGGCAGATAATATAGAGCAGCTGTGTAGACAGTGACCTCATGTTTTAGGTATGTGGCTGCACGTGTTGCAGCAGAGATACCTGCTGCAAGTGGACGATGAAAACATACGTAACATGCATAAGTCACTGCCTCCATTTGATTTGTGTTGTTTGTTAGCTTCATGATTGCATTCATGTTAACAGCATCATTTGTTTTGTGTTGTTGAGTGTAACAGGAGCATGAATACCGACTGCAAAGAATTTCAAGTAAAATTATTTCCAGCAACTTAGTTGATGGTAAATGTGGAGACTCTGACTGTCCCTTAAACAAATGAATTAAAATATTGAACTTACAGCTGTATTGATGCATTTTTTTTATATTAACAGTGGACAAAATAACTACATTGAATTTGAAACTGCATACTCAGAGTGACACAAAAAATACAGTTGAACTTGCCATTTCAGGGTCTTTCTGCTTATTGTTTGGTTCTGCAAAACTTTAACATGCAGACAAAGTACACTTTGTTTTTCAGAAGAAAAGAAATATATAAAAAATTGAGTCCACGCAATGTTTCCAGTGCAGTGGGGCAGAAATACAAAGAAACTATAGGCGAACAAGGCGCAGCATCAACATCTTTCACAGATTTCCTGCAGGAGTGATGTCTGCTGCATGGAAATGCACAATAAACATATGCAAGGTGTATTTACAGCTTCTACCCCTGCTGCCAAGTAGCTAAAAATACTATTCGTGTTGCTTTAAGTGCAGTTTTTTATGATTTGGACAAATTTGCTGGGATTCTCATGTGTCCCTTTTGATTCAGCTTGATGATATGAATAATATTTCCACTACCTAGAGTTTTAGAGGAGGAAGGAGGTCAGAGAAATTATTTAGTATATATGGAGGAGAATTTTTTTGTCTGATCTGAAAGAAGGAGAATGGTGGGTTCAGCGGTTCATGTACATACACGATGAAAAATCTTGTACTTTCCGAAGGTGAAATTGAGGGTGAAGCGCTTTTTCAACAACATAGGGAGAAGCAGCCATGCCTTAAAAGTTTAAAAGTGTTTAATGTATTCTTCCTACTGTGCTTTGCTCAGCTTCTCATCACTATGACTCTGCTGCACCATGCCAGCATCTTGGTGACCATATGTCGGTGCTTCTCTAAATCTGCTACGCCGAACCACATGTGCAGCTCAAAGCCTTGTGGAGGATTCAACCTGTCCCCAGAACCACGATAAAGACTTTCAGATGTGAAGACGGGTTGTTGTCATGTGGGGCCTTTCCTGACCTGAAACCCAGTCAAATAAGAAGCACGCTCTTCACTTCCATCTTCAGTCCCTGGAATGTGACTCTCCTGCCCCTCTATCCCGCCTCTCATGCCGGGTATTTCCATGATTGATCTGAGCTTTGGGGCAGTTATTGCATACATGTTATCACTGTATGAATCCATTAAATCCCTTCAATCTTTTAAACGAGGGTGCAAATTATTGAGCTAATGTGAATGAGAGCTTTACTGAATGTAAGGAGCACAAGAGTTAAAGGTTTTCAAATCCTGTGCCCAGAAATGATCTCTTGGTTCAGTCCCCAATCTTGAATCCATCCATATGTGTCGGACTGAATCCCACTAAAGTTTTTTTTTCTTTTGTCAACACTATTGCTGTTCCTCTCTATCCTGGCAGCGATGAATCAGCAATTTAAAATGAGATTCAACCTTTTATGGTTCCATTTTTAGAAGAAATGTGTACATCTATTGCTCTGTCTTAATGCAATTTCTTTCCCCAGTGAAAACAGCCAACAAAAAGGCAGAAAAGAACAAGAAGAGCTCGCTGAAAAACCCAAACAGCATCTCCGAAGGTGATGGACATTACAACTCGATTACAGATGGTGAGTGAAAAACCAGTGACACTCGCTTGTTATGGGAAATTCATGACCTCATAAAAATTCATCTTTTCTCCGATGTGCACGGATCGTTTCTCCACTTCCACAGGAGCTGTTATGATGGGAAAAAAGAACCAAACTCTCTCAGAGATGACAAATATTTTGGAAAAGGCAAAGAGTTTTCAGAAAGCATATTTTCCCTCAGAGGAAAGGTCTGGCAGTAGGAGATGATGCTCTCAGAAGTGGAATGGAGCCACAGAGGCACCGATGTCCTCTTTGCCTATGAAACATTGTGTTTGGTTTCCATGGATCACAGTATATTTTCTAAACTGAAGTCAGGATGCCCCAGTAGCCTTTCTGGCATGTCAAATGATAGATTAAACTCGCTCTGCTCAAAGCATGATTCAATGCAAAGCTTTCACCTCAGACTTTCCACAACTCGCAACAGACTGATACCGCCCTTGTTAGACTTATTTACACAGTGTACGACATTTTCGAGCATTATGAGAAGCTGTATTTAATAACGCTGGGAGATTAAGAGCAGCTACGGTGGCCAGCTGTGAATTTATGTGTTTATGTCGGGCTATTGTAAGGAACTCAGCGAGACAGACAGAGAGCCTGCAAATTTTTAATTTGGCACCGGGGGAACCAGAGCAGAGAGCTGGTTATTCTTGCATGTTGGAAAATGGGAACTCAATGCCGACACGCCTGACATGGCTCACACAGTCAGGATGTGAAAGGCTCAGGGTTCCAACATCATGTTTTCATGGCTGAACCTGACTCAACACCAGTCTATTTTCTGAATTTGCCACACTGTCAGGGCTTCGGCAATGTAAAAAAAACACAAACTTTCTACAGATGAAGAGCTTAGATGCTCAGGTTTACTAATTACACCTCCTCCAAAGTGTTAATTATTTGGCTGTTGTCGGAAGTTTAGCAGAACACGATTTCCTGCCTCATGCACAAAAACAACTGGGAATTCACTGAACAGTAGATCTAAGACCAACAGGGATTTCCAAAGCTTCAATCAGTTAATGTTTAAACAGCTTATTCATTATTCCCACCAGATAAATGAGACATTATTGAAAGAAGATGTTTCAGATATAATAATGTATCATGTGTGCTCTGTTAAGCTGCAGACTCTGGCTTTAACAGAATACTATATCTCTTCAAAAATAGACTGATGAAAAGGAAAAACTGTATCAAGGATTGTAAGGAGGCTTTTAAAGTGTAGCCGTCTTCTAACATGCAAAGATGATTTAGGGTAGAATCTGTCACAACTAGATGTTAAATAATTTTTCTTCTAGTTTCTCTTTTGAAATAACAAAAAGCTTCTTTTCAGAAATGAAAAAGCTCAATCTCAACCATTAAAACACACCTTTAAACTATTAAACATTACTTGATTGACAGCTGCTTTTGCTAAAGTTGAAAACTTTCTGTAGATAGTTTGCTGATTTTATGCCTTATGTGCTTGTCAAAGATGAATATTTCAAAATAAAATGAGAAGTAATTATAATCACTTTGGAGAATATTCGTAAATGCAGGAAAATTAAATGTGACTTCTTTACAGCTGAACTTTGTGGCTTTTGCTGCTGTTACATCAATATAATATAGTCTCACTATGAAATTTAAAGTTAACAGAACACCGCTTCTGTTTAAATTATTGTTACAGGACTCAAAGTGTTTCCTCAAAAAAATCAGTGTATCCGATTTAAAAAAAAAGGTCAAAGATTCTTTGTTTGGAAGCACTTTAAAGCCTACAGTCCATAAACATCAAAATATGAATAAATCACACCTAAAGTATTTCAATATTGTACCACCAGATGTGAAATAAGAGCTCAGGAATAAACTTCGATTCCAGAATTGGTTATGGGCCTCAGCAGCATCGTGGCAAGTGGCCTAGATAGCAACAGATGAGGACTCGACTGTGTGTTTTGTCATTTCTATTACACTCCAGTGTTGAAACCAGATGCTGTGTTCCTGTGTGGGTCCTTCTTGTGAAGGATTGCATGCAGATGGTGATAATAATTTAGGGCTTTTGTAACATGGCAAGCGCCCATCTACTTTTTTTTTAGTCCTTTGGGCTTCTTGGAGGGCTCCAGTTGTCCCTAATATGTTGTGATCGCTATATTCAGAAAGCCAGCAGGCCTATAGACTGTAAACATAGGAACGCAGGGTCACAAGTACAGCAACACATGTTTTATTGCTGTATAAAGTTACTGTGCATACGACACTGACCGGTCTTACCGGTGGTTTTGCCTCTGGCTTGTTAATCAACTTTTACGCTTCAGTTTTACAGCAGGAATTAATTTGGTTTCAAGCTATGTTAGCTTTATGCACCAGTCATAAACTGTCTTATGCATGTGTGGATTTTGGATGCTGATCTCTTCTGTCTGTGGTTTCTCTAAAAATCTGTGATTGACGATCATCATTGTCTCATACATATCCGGAAGGTACGCAAAGCCAAGTTCCTTTCTGAAATAAATACAAGCTTTGCTGCAGGGCTTCGTGTCCAACTTCAGATGCATATATTCAGACAAGCAAGTCCAGATCCACAGTATTCTTCAAGAGAATTCCATTTTTTACTTCATTTGTAAAGGCTTCCCTGGCTGTGTGACAGCGACATGTGCAACATATGCTGCATGTACAAACAGATCGCTGCACAATCGGAAATTCTTGCTCTGAACTTCCATTGCTGAGGTCCAGGGAAGTCTGCAAACAGCTTGATCTGACCCAAAGAGCCGCTGAGCAGCAGAGACTTCACACGTCAACTCTGATAAGCCCATTTGGCCCCTCACTGGACGATATCCATTGTAGTGTAAAAAGATGAGCCAATCTCACACAAAGAGCTCTGTTTAGCGAACAGCATCTCAGTTTCTGCAACCACTTCAATACAGGCATTTGTTCACATGAACTGCAAACCCCCTCCAGCAGCAAATGAAAGTGTTTGTAGTGATATGCAGCTTTGTTTTTTGAAGAATGTGATTTGTGTGTGCTTTTCTAAAAGAAAGTGTCTGGAACACGACTGTTTCCCTGCCAAACCATTGCTGTAGCATGACTGGGTATTAGTGGAAAGTTGATGGAGTCAATTTCAGCTTGATTATTCATGTTGATGGCTGCTAATTGGGATTATTGGTACTGCTAGTAAATGTCTTATGGGAGATTATTCATGTGCTTTGATCTGGGCTTTAACAAGAACAGCACAATCATCTTCTGCAGAATTTGTGATTTTGGCTTGAATTTTTGCTGTAAAAGTGATCAGTAAGCAGGAAAAGTGACTCTAACGCCTTCCAGTTCTGATGATTTTTATGATCAGCTTTATTTTTTGCTCCACTACTCCATATTTGATTTCAGTTGGAAACAAACTCCTCCAGAAGAAGACTAAAAAAAAAAAAAAAAAAAAATTAATTAAATGAAATGTTCCGTGTTAAGACAAGTACAAATCACATTGTAGCTTTTCTGCTTGACATCTTTCATTTCATACCCCATGTTGACTTAACTGTTTGTAGTCACGGCTCATATCTCTCTTCATCTTTTCTTGCAGAAAATATTCATGTAATATGAGCCTGACGAATCAGGGAACGACACAGTGACAGTTAAGACCAGTGAAGATGCAAACATGGGTGCTTGCTAAATTCTCAGTATGTGGTTGGAGTTATCTAATGAAAACAGAGCCAGCAGTTTCCACAAGTCTATGTTCTAGTGCTCCTAAAATGCTGCACTGTAATGGAAAGCAGCAAAACAGAAATACTAGTCTGTTAATGGGAATGTAATCCATATATGGAGCCATACAACATGCTGACAGGATGACATCAAGTTCACACACAACTGTAGCTGTCGCCGCTTTATGAGGGTAACTTTACACTGATGTACACTTCACTAGTCACAGGGGTCACTACTGATTCTGAGAAAACAATCTCATATTGTCTGCTGTGTAGAAAGGCTGAGAAATCAACCTTGATGATAATGTCAGTTTGCATTTTGAACTGTGGGAGTTTATCAGCATGTTGCATTGTGGGGAATGTAGGATTCAGCACTTTGGGGACTGACCCATTCTACACACTAAAAGTCAGGATGTATCAGGGTTTATGTGTCTCACAATTTTATGAAAGAGCCATTTAAAATCAAGGTACTGTTGCATGATTTGTACTTGATTGTCATCATATTTAATATCTACTGATCTGACTACTAAAATAACAACAGCCCAGAGTACATAAATGAGTTTGAGCATCCATTTGAAGATAAATCATTGTGACAATAGACTATTCTCTAATTCCACAGCTTGTCGCATCTCAAAAACATCCATAACAATCTAAGTCATCATCTGTAAAGTCCATTACATAACAAGCATCTCTAAAAGACCTTTCTGACTCTGGAAGGTCTTCCTTTGATCACATTCTATCTCTTTTACCTTGAAACGTGCTTGACAGGTTAATAGGCACGGCTGCGGCAATTTCCCATTTTCTTTCTTTCAGTATAATGATATCGCTACAGTCATTTCGACTGTTTAATCATGTATTCAGGGTGCAGTTGGATGACTCTGATAGGCGTGCAATGCAAAATTACAAAAAGGAAGCATTCACAGCGTGCAATCATTAATCACCCATGAAGCTTTGGCACGTTTTAAAAATCTGCAGCGGTTTAAACATCAAAGCCACCATCACAGTGGTAAAGTACATTTTAATAGGCTCACCTTTTGTGGTTTGATTTCCCAGATTTTGACAAATGGAGCTGTTTACACGATAAAATGCATAACAACTTGTTTTTATTAGTCCCTTTCAAGCTCCAAGTATTAAAAGGTGATCAAATTAGCTGCAGAGGAGACTTTCTTGATGAAACCGTTTCCGTGTTGAGGAAGAAACGCAATTGTCACACTCTGCTTTTAATTTGCCATGTCACATTACTAGAACAAAACTGTTCACAGTTAACTACGTGTCGACTATATTGGGTTTTCTCTATGGAGCAGCTATTATTAGATCTTCTCGGGTACAAATGCAGAGTGCTGTCCTCTTGCTTCACACATTGGAGCTCACTGTGCAAAGTCTCGATTGCTCATTACTGTTGAGTCAAGCTATTAACAAATGCATGGCCCCTGACCAAGGAGCTCCAGTATCCTGTGCAGAAAGCCACTCTCCCAGAGCAATGCAACACATAACATTACCATCACAAACCAATTTGTCATTCTCGTTACCTAGAATGCCCTCCCATGGGACTGGAGACACTGAAGATTGATGATTTCCAGCTCCATGCTTCATCTACCAAACGCTACGGCCTCGGTGCACACAGAGGTCGCCTTAACATTCAGGTAAGACGAGAATGTAAAGTGTTGGCGAAGCTTCCTGAAAGCTTACCAGAAATGTTGGAGCTTGCATTATACCCTGGGCTATCTCATCTTTAACTGTCTCCTGAGGCATTTTTTACTCCATAAAGCCACAGTTTAAAAGAAATATGATGGGGAGATAGTATCTTTTAATTTCAGGACCAGTTTAAGTTCATATTTAAGCTTCTTGAAGAGTTGTTGGCAGTGATAGCTGGCTTCTGCTCTGTTAAATGTGGACGACATTATTACTCTGTTTCAGCTCACAGCATATTTTAATACTCCGAAGCCGACTAGACTAGAATAGAATAGAATAGAATAGAATAGAATAGAATAGAATAGAATAGAATAGAATATGCTTTATTGTCATTATACAGTGTATAACAAAATTGGAAAGCTTCTCCTTTTCAGTGCAGAAATCTTAAAAAATAGTGCAAAACTGTCTATTTACAAATATACATATAAATAACTGTGAATATAAATATAAATAGCAAAGTGAATGAGGTAGTGGTGTATATTGCACATTTCACATTCTATTGTTGGCTGGATGTGGGACGTGAGACATGTGAGAGTTCAGGGTGGTGATGGCTCTTGGAAAGAAGCTAAACAGAGAAACTAATAGTCACCATCAAATCAGGGGCATATCCCCAGATCTAATAAAAAAGGACTGGCATCTGGGAGAAGAGGTATTTCCTGTTAGTGCAAGCTGTTCTTTGAGGGTATCAGCCTGCATACAGGCTGCAACAAGCCTTTTGCAAGCTGCACCGCTCCAAATCCAACTGCACAATTAACAAAACACACAACACATGCTCTTAATTCGCTCAAGACAGAAAGACACACCAAACAACAAAATCTTTTGTTTTGTTGTTTGGTGTATGTGTGCACCAGAGATGGTGTCAGGAGAAACACATAGGAGGCAGATGTTGCCTGTTAAATCAGGCCTCTGTCCAGCAACCTTGGTTTATTTTCACTTTTATAGCAGCTATCGTTTGTTTAAATTACAGACACCAACAGCACTGGAATGAATTTAACACTGGTCTGATAGTGAGAAACAAGTAAAAAAGCAGGAAAACCTAAACAACTGAAACACTGGAAAGAATAGAGATAACACATAGACATTAGATTAGCAAGAATCTTTGCAGAAATGTTTCAAAACTGTGTCCCTATCATGTAAAAAAGAATACATAGGGTAACTGCATCTTAAAAAATCTAATTTTTATAAAGCTTTCTGCCCAACTACATAATTTGCTTGAATTTTTTTTATTTATAAAGTATGGATATTTAAAATGGCATATGGAAAACTTTAGTGCTATTAAATCAAGTACTTTCTTGGATATTTATTTTTTTTAAATAAATTGCCTATCAATCCAGTTTCAACCACTTTAAAAGTCCAGAACTCTATTTTTCTTGTATTAGGCTTCTTTGTTTTTGTCATACAACTTGTCATACCTGCAGTCATTTATGAAAGTTCAATAAAAACAGCTTTTATTCCCCAATTTGTGACCAATAATTTCATATCATTGTAACCCACTTCTGAGTATGTACAAGTCGCTATCTCGGTTGGTAGGAGCTAGGAGCAATAACCACTGGACACAGGTATATGTTGCTACTGTGAACTTTTAGTTTTAGAAAACTAAACAGTGCACAACATAATTACAGTACAATGCCTACGGCCCAATAAACTGAGAAAAAAAACATTAAGGTCCATTTGAAGTATTCCTGGGGAACCGGTTCGTTGTGGATCCAATCAAAGTTCAAGTCAATAAGTCAAGGGAGTAGTCAAAGTCAAGGAAAAGTATCCAAGTAGACTCTTGTTGGTGTCAGTCAGTGGGACTGAGACAATCCTACCACAGAATCCACTGGATGGTGTGGTGGAGGCTCAAAGTTCCACTGGGAGGCTCGCCATCAACTGGATCACTGGTCAGCCTCGTTGGACACCAGGACTGGAGCTTCACATTTTCCAGGCACCTGTATTTACAAAACAGCTCTATAGTCCAGGTTCTGGTGCAACATCATCCAATGAGATTCATTCAAAGTGTTGTACAACATTAAAATCGATCTTTTCTGATAGGAAAACAAAATACTATAGTTTACAAGTCGATAACCAGAGTTATTTTCATAATAAATGTTTCATTGTGTCAGAATATACCATTTTAACCAACTGTAATTACAATAGAGTGCAACTGTATGATCACATTCTACCAATGAATTCACTTATTTATAAAGGACACATTACCCTTTAAGGTAAAGTGAGTAACTTGTATTCTTCCAGGTGTATTGTCTCTCTATTTAACCCTTTGGAGCATAGGATTGGAGATTTTCAATGAAATAAATGAATTACATTGTTTTTAATTAGCACATTTAACATAAATTACAGCTTTGCTGCTTTTATCCATCTTAATTGACTTAAAATGACATTTTCCCTTTCAGCTGAGTCTGGTTTTAACCTTCAGTCACATACAGGGAAGCTGACTCGGCACTTCATAGTAAAAGTCTCACAATGTGCTTATTTTAGCGATAGAGGACGGATTAATATGAATTATCAAGTCAAACTATCAAATAAATGCTTTTTAATATTGCATTCTTTAAAAACAACATAAAATGTGCAATACACGGTAGCATGTAGCTAGCATGGTCTCCTCGTGGTATTTCCCCATACACACTCATTAAACCAGCATGAGCTAGCCGACCAAGAAGCGGTTTCATTAGAAAACAGGACGATTAAAAGTGTTTCTTCAACGGTTCTGCAGCCTCTAAAATGGAATTTCAATCAGTTTATGTAATCGAATAATAATTTCTTGGTTTTCGTGAAAGATGAACAGATTTTCATACCTTTTTCTCTCGTTATCAACTCTCACGGCAGCGTCATTAGCGATGTTAAGCTATGAATGTTTTAGCGCACCACTTCCTGTCGCATCCAAAATAAAGTTCCGGTCTTCAAAATACAACCCACAGTACTCATAAATGTATTGTGGAAATAACTAATGATCAGAAATGAATAAAAATGGTTATTTAACCCTTCTTTAGGCGGGTTGGATCATAAACTATTTTATATGCTTTCTTTTGCATTCTTGTGACATGCAGCTACATATGGTTCAGGAAATGCCACTAGCTGACTTCTCTGAAAAATGGGACTTTTCATTACAGCTCCATTTTTTCAAATTTTAACTCACCCCTAATCAGACACAATTTGATCGACTTGTTCCAGTATCGCAGATTCTGAATCAATGCCATGATGAGAAATAAAAGTGAAGATTTCAGGCTTTTCAATCATTCCTGAGATACTGGCGCTCGAACACAACCTCAAAAATGCATTAAAAGTGCGTCAATGGACAATTTTTAAAACCATTTATCTCGGAAAGTACTTGATACATCAAACTAGAATTTCACAGATACCATTTTATATATGCATAGTTTATGGCCTCTGATGATTCAAGATGGAAGAACCTGGCAATGACAGACAATAATGGGATACAAGTGCCAGATTTTTTTCCATTCAAACAAATAGTTTATGAAACATCCCAGGGTTTGGATCTGGATTGGAGTAAAGTCCTCTGCCAGAACTTCTTGCATTTTTCTTTTCAATGCCTTGACAAAGAGATTCCCTGCTAGCTGACAGACAAATTGAACGTAAAACATGACCATCTTGGCAGGTAAGTGTTTGCAAGTCTCATCCATCATTGAACAAAAATCTAGAAACGTATGAAGCAGGATTGAAAGCAGCTAAACACTTTTATGTTTCTCCTATAGCTGCATGTGAATATAATTTAGACATCCTCAAATTCTTTTCACATGAACATATTTTTTAGGGAAAATCAGATCAGCCTTTCAGCTTGTTTAACTCACATGATGACCTTTAACTCATCTTTGAGGTGAGGATATGTAAATGCAGACGTGTCGAGTCAGTTTCCTGTGTTGAAATGATGAGTTGTTCTGTGTAAAAACGCATAATAAGAGTGGTGTACTTCAAAGAGGCTTGACAGTTATGATAAAGAGGAGGTGAGATTATGCACTCGGCATGTATAGTACAGTATATCATGCTGTTTGAGTTGGGATGAGGAAGATAAACAGAGCGGCCTGTCAGCATATGAGTGTGACTCCTCACACATCTTTCGCTGAGCCAAGAGTGTCAGCTGCTACAGTACAAGCTTTATACAGTGGCATTTACTACATTATAATTAGTTCAACATTTTCAGCTGTCAAGGAATCGCTTCCTCACATTACACCGAAATTCAGAAATGTTGGAATTTGGAAAGAAGTGCAGATGGTGTTCATTCCTCAAATTCACTGGCTTCCTGTTGCTCCTGTTTGCTCCTTGAAAGGGACAGAATCCTGTGTAGTTTGATTAATGTAGCCTGTACCCATATTAGAAAATTTACAGCCGATATGCTGTCTTATCATGTCAAAAGACGCATTTATCAAGCTACGCTGATTCTTATCTTGACAGCATGTTTGAGATTGCCAGATCAGATTTAAACAGCTCAGTCTTGCTGACTTTTGCATATCTCTCCAGTGCTATCACTTGAAAAGCAGACTGAAATAAATATGCAATAAAAACAACTTCACCAGTCAGTTCCCTGCACCATACAGAGGTCATATATGCATGTCAGTGTGTACATCTGCAATAAAATGCTGCTATTTCCGGCCTGCAGGCTGGCATTTATGAAGATGACCTCTATGACGGGGCCTGGTGTGCCGGGAGAGACGACCCGCTGCAGTGGTTCGAGGTGGATGCCAGGAGGCTGACAAAGTTCACCGGGGTCATCACACAAGGCAGGAGCTCCCTCTGGTCGTGAGTAGAAACCCTGCAGACATGCATGGAGAGATGCAGATGGTTGCGCAGCGAGAATGAGGATTTTCTCGCCCAGGCTTACTTAAAAGGATGATTTTTAGTGGGGGATTGGCTTCGTGCCATTTGGTGCTGATGGTGTCTTTCTGGAGATTTGTTTAATATGCTTGTGGACAGTTATGACTGAATGAAAAACTGTCTCCAAGGAGCTCTTTAATTTAGCACATTTGACATACTGTTTTTTTGTTTGCTGTACAGAAGCTGGTCAATGTAGGTATTACTTGTTGCATTAAGTACTCAGCTTAGTGTAAATCCCATCATCAAATCCATAAAGAGATGGATAAAAGCAGCTTCTTTAATGCTTTGAGTCCTGCTAATTACCTAGAATTTGTAAGGAAAATTAAAGTCTCCACAAGCAAATACACTCAAAACAGTTTTTTTGCTTTGTACCTGTTATTTCTCCGGCTTAATTAGCTTTAAATCAGCAGTTAATTTCAAGAACAGGCTGGCAATAAGTAGTTTTTTTAAATAAAAACAAGAATCTGACAGCCCTGCCAGTGGGCCTGGAGAACTGCTAAGTAGCTCACAATAACAATATACTGACCCAGATAGAAATTCCTTCCTCTAAAAATGTTCGAATAGGGTTCTGCCAAATTCTAGTAATGTTTTCAGCAGAAATTTTCGCTTTTTTTAGTCTCTTGAATGTCCTTTTTAAAGGTCAGATTATGTTCTTTTAACACATTCTCAAAATGTTTGGTGATAGCTTTCAAAGATCATTATTCTCTATTATTTAAATGTTTTCTAAATTTTGCATGAAGAATGTCTTTCTGTCATCATCACG
Source organism: Amphiprion ocellaris (assembly GCF_022539595.1). NCBI lineage: Eukaryota > Metazoa > Chordata > Actinopteri > Pomacentridae > Amphiprion > Amphiprion ocellaris. Next base: position 31,427,134 of record NC_072783.1, on the reverse strand, counting down.
TAACATTGTAAGAATGTTTTATGGAAGAACATAATGTGTTACCTCAACAACATCCCCAAAACATCCTCAGAATGTTCTTATTTATATGTCACAATACAGGAACTTTTTAGAATTTTGATTTGAGAACATTTTTCCTTTGTTATTATGTGACATAATCTGTGGCCCTGAAAACATCCACTGAATGTTTCAGTTCAATGTTTGACCTTATGGAAACATTATTTTAAATGCAGCATTTTAAAATGCTTTAACATGCTGTGAAACATTGCTCTTCAACTAATAAGTTTGCTGTCAGCATGTCCACAAATAGGAAAACCAAAAACTGTCAAACAAATTCAAAACAATCTAACCTTAAAATGAATTCCTGTGACTCAAAAATAGAACTTTGTATATCAAAAGACTACATTCAAAGTATCTACTGTGTATTGTACAACTGCACATAAAGTGTACTTTGGATATAAACAAAAATCTTAAATGGAACCAAAGCTGCCAAAACTGATCTGAAGTATTTTTCTTCTATTGAACTTCTTTAAAATATTTTGGAACTTTCTGATAATTTTAGTCATTGTTGTGGGAACTACCTTCATTTTGTGTGTTAGAATGTGAAAATGTGCTAATTAGCACTAAACACATAGCATAGTTGATTTTACCTGATTGTATGCACCAAATTTCATATAGTTGTTGAGACTTTTCACTCAAAACTCCAAATAATCAGATTGATGGAGGAAATTTTAAGGGATCACTGGAGTCAGCAGGATTCATCCTCTGGTGGCCATGAAGGTCTGTACAAACTGCGATCCAAATCCAACGAATATTTGCCACAACAGAGTCAGTTTAGACCAAAGTGATGGAGACCAGTTTTGCCATCCATGGAGCCATGCTGCAGACATGAACCAAACACAATAACTAGCCAAAAATCTAAGTGCGCATGGCACGAGTTTCAATATGACTCTGAGGAAACAAAACTGAAACTAGACAGACAGCAGAAACTACGCCAGGACTCTAAGAGACTCTTGGATTTTCCCTTAAACCTATCTGGAAAATTTGACTTCACAAATATAAACAAAACAAGCTTTTCAATCTTGTCCACATGACGCTGAACCCTTCACAGGTGTTTGCCCTTTTCACAAGTCTTCTCTGATCCCTTCACTGTGGGATTAAGGATTTATGAATTTGATTGATTGGAGTGCAGCCTCATTTTTTCATATCTCTCAAAAGGTCACCACATTATGAAAATAACACTGGAGAAAAGAGATTTTGCTGCACTGTAAGCTTGTCCATCACACTCAGATGAAGAGGGACAAAGAGAGATTTAAGAAGTAGGGATTCATTTTCAAACTGTATACGTTTAATTAAACTTAATAACAACGTTTGCTGGTAACGGCGGGTTAAAATTATAGTATCATCAAACTTACAAATACATGGAGCTGAGATGTTAACGTCCACTGCCTCTCCTCATCTCAGCAACACATTAACCTATATCAACACATTTTTTCAAAACATTTACTCTAAATTTAGAACTCACTGCCCTAATTACTGTGCAACAATGTATATTTACCATCATGTTAAAACATACCTAATGATGTGTAATTGTAGAGGAACACCTACAACGGGCCTCAGTTTTGACGAGTGCTTGATTACGGTTGGGTCGTAGGACTAACATAATAAGCTCAAGTTTGACCTCAAAACTGACACAAATTTCAGTGTGAATGTGATATTAAAAACTGCAATTGTACACATATTAAAAATAAGTAACAAAACACTTCATATCAAGGTTGAAATGGCTTGTAAGTGGGTCAAAATAACCGACTGGGTGCATGTTAATGAACCAACAGTAGTAGAAAACTAGATTTACAATGTTGTGGTTGTATTGCAGTTATTTCTGTCCAGACTTGTAAAAAATCATCGTCACTAATTTAGTGTCTAATCAGATGCAACAAATATTTTCACAATCTGAGTTATGGTGTTGAATATTGGCAAGAAAACTGTTTTTGCAGATAATTATGATGCCACAGTGAATTTGACTTTTGACCTTTAGGGTATAAAATGTTATCACATCATCTAAAAGTATACTAATATACTATACCAATGGACACTGTGAAAATGTATTACTATTAGCATATGAATTCTTGAATTATGGCCAGAAATGTCTTATGTGAGGTCAATTGAATCTGTTAGTTGAGTCCAGGTGCACATTTGTGCCAAATAAAAATAAATGCATGAGAATGAGGTGTGCAGACAACTTGGAGTCCTAAAACCACAAACATTTAGTGGTGACCTGACAGACAAAATCATTTTCTACCCTTGGACAGAGTTTACCTAGTTTTGAATCTGTTTTTTGCATTTGTGACAAACACACATGCGCACAGAACACTTAAATTGTAATAGGTCTGCACATCTGATTCCACAAGCACTTGAGAAACATCCTTGACCTACAAAAGGAATAAGTGTGCTTTGCAATGGATAAAGGTACCTAACAATATCACTTTGATTTATTTAAACAAGACTGGGTTTTCCATTATGTTAGACTGGACTCCTAGTTCTTATTGTGTCAGGCAGCAAAATAACAAAGGTCTCCTAACTTTGGGCTTGTGGCCTAAATTGGATTTTGGTAATGGCTTTTGGAGAACATTTTGTGTAAAGAACACTTCATAAAAGATTTATACGCTGTTATTAATAGATTCATTAGCTTTCCTTTTGCTTTAAGAAATCAGTGATTATCCATTAAGAAGAGCAACTTAAAGGTCAGGTTATGCCAAATCCATTTGGCTGATGTTGGAAAAAGAGAAAAGTCTTTCTAGCAGATAGACTTGATGGATTTCAAAGACCAAAAAAAAGTCATTAAATGAGTTTCTTAATGATTATAGGCGAAATACTACAGTTGTAGGTGTTAGTTAATCATTATTAAAGGGTTCTTCCACTACAATACATCTGCTACTGCAAATGTTAATACATTTCTTCTAAATTGATTTTGATGAAATACTATGTAACTGTCTCTAAATAAAAATTTGAATTAACTGGTAAATTCCACAAATCATTTTATTCATGTTGCACCGTTCAGACATGTTAAATTCCTGATTTGCAAATTAGAAAATTCTACTGTAATATTGCAAAAAGATGAACACATAGTTGACTTATGTACAGCAAAAACAAAGCTATAGTGTCAATAAGTGTAAATAAAAATTACAAAAATAAAAACAAAAATAGGGACAATCCTGGCAACCCAGCCTGGCTTATTTCTAATTTATTAAGCCTATAAAACCTTTCCCTTTTTTGTTATTAGAATGACTTTGAGAGTAATTTTGACAGCAACAAAGTGATAAACTGAGCAGAAGAGAGGCTCCTCTGCTCACTAAAAAGACAAACTGCTTCTCTTCACGATTTCCCCAACCATCTACCTTCACTGACTTTACTCTGTAATAATATTTGAGAACTTCTGGCCTTTGTGCTTCATAATTGGAAAGGGTGACACAGACTTCTGGAAACTGCAGCGTAGTTAGAGAGCATGGGGAGATACTTTATCAGGCTGTGTTTGTAATTTTCCTTCAAGGCCACCGTGATCCAAAGGCGCCGAAGACACCGATGCCTGAGACAGACTTTCTCCGCAATTAGCTCTGTAGGGCATTTAACTGTCTGCGGTGCCATCTCAGGAGCTTCTGTCTATAACAGTACTTTAATTAGCAGAACTGGGAATTCTTACCAGGCTGGACCAACTCAGCACTGATGTCTTTATCCAGAAGCACGGGATTCACTGCCAAGCTACATGTGGCACACTCTGGGTAGAACTGTGTGCGATGATGGGATATTAATATTTTAGTGTCTTTTCCTTTAACAGATGAAACAAATTGGATATAACGTGTTAATTAGTGAGCTTTCATTGTGCTGCTTGACTCACTTTTTAAATCTGAGTTTGACTTAAATCAAGAGCTTTCTCCCTCTTTTGTGGTAGTACTAAGCAGGGATTGCATTTGCTTTCTAGTTTTGTATTCAGCATACAGATATGTGAGGCCTTTCAGTCTTCTTTTAACTCTTGGAAAGACAACAAGTGAGTGTATTTCTCAAAATGTTCCTCTAACATTTACTGTCATTCTTCAGAGGTGGAATAAATTACCCTTAATTGTAATTCGTGGTTGTAGAACACTGAATCATCACTCACATTTTTAATTGTCCAGTGATTCATATAAACAAATGAATGCATGAAGTCAATCAGAAGAGAACTTCAGTGTGATCAACAGACTAAAGTAAGCCGAGTTAAAATAAAATATCCTGTCTAAAACACTCAGGTGTCACTTAGTGTATGAATTCCTTGACCTCTACTCCAGCTGTGCTATTTGTTCCTCTGAGAATTTAAATGATCTGGATGTGTGCCAAGGGGCTGCTTCACAGTCACCTTGGTGTTGTATTTGCATTGAATTCAGCCTGACAGGATACTCCTTTTCCCCTCCTCATCCTTTGATTTTCTTATGACATTAACAGGAGTGATTGGGTGACCTCATACAAAGTCATGGTCAGCAACGACAGTCACACCTGGATAACGCTGAAGAATGGCTCCGAGGACTTAGTGAGTATCATGACTTTTAAAACTAGAATCCTCTCACATATATCTACAAGGTTGGCAATCATAACCCCACTAAAGCTTTTGAGCTCAGACATTATTTTTTCTCCTTATTAACTAGCTACATAAGGAGTCTCGTTGCATGCGTCCCTGGTTGACTGGAACCAGATAGAAAAATGAATTCCTGCTCCAGAGCAATTACACAAGGAGATTTAGATGTGTGCTTATTTCCTTGCTTAATGAGCTGAGCAGCAATAGTAAATAATGATGATCCTCAAGCAGGTGGGAATCTCATCTTGGCCCTTTTAATATTTGGGCTCTTGATGTAATTGAATAGACAGAACCCAAACAGAGCAATGCCTTCACAGCAGACTGTTCACTGATACATTTGGCTGTTAAAAAAAGAAAGAAAAAACTGGGAAATATTAATAATCCTATCATTGATGAACATGCAAATCTGATTAAGTTGATAGTTTTGAGGAAAATTATATCCTCACCGCTTCCTACTGTGGTTCCCGTCCAAGTTAACAATATTTCGGTGTAACTGTACACTCCCATGGCTGGTGAAGGCACTGATGTGGGAGATGATACCCCTACAGCAATTTAGTCTTTGATACAAGCTCAGCTCTCACCCACTCAGGCACCTTTTGTGCCAAATGCCAACCTACTGTGTTGGTCTTTAGAAATGCCAAAAGGTGGAGAAAGGAACTCCAACGGTGCATGTTAGCATTTGCAATAAGCTCCTGGTGATATGAAGGTTGAATGGCATTGTGCAGGTGAATGGGCTTGTGTTTTACTGATCTTTTTGGCAATGTTAATGATTAGAACCCGCAACATGCAAATTCGGAGTTTTTGTATTAGCAGAGTATAAATACAGTTTTTACCAATACATACTTGTAAGTACAGCATATGGGAAGATGACGGGACGTTTAGGGAATAAGGAGGAAACACTAGAGGGTTTCACACAAGAAGAAAAAGAGGATGGGCAGAAGACGTGTTTTTTATAGGTTTGGTTATTAAATAGCTACAGGGAACGTGTTTGCTTTTAAGTTGGTTCTCAGGGACTGGGAAAAGGCCTCAGAAGACAGTCTAAGCTGCTGCACAATTCACCAGCAAACTCCACAGTGAGCCTGCAAAATTAGTCCATCTATGTCACTCGCTCACTTGTTTCAACACATGACGAGAACTTTGAATTTACTTAGGGATAGATAAACTCTCTTCCCTTGTAATCATTTTTCACAATGCACCAATGTCTTTATGCATAAAAACATGAACTGGTACTTTTTGTAGTAGTACAATGTACATATACTGTACATTGTGGAATTCAATCTAAATGCTACCAATTTCTTCACTATCTGGTGCAAGTTGTAGCTGAATTTGATATTGTAAAGCTTCTTGAACATGCTCGATGTCTTCTGTCCTTCATACATGTTAATTTTGCACTTTGTATTAGTTTTTATTGTGCTTCCTAATATTTCATGAAGAACAATGGGTGGCAATTAGCATTTTATTGGCTTCATTTCACATTCACAGCTGTCATTTACTGAGGTTCACTTCATTAAAATCTGTTCTTGACTGTTTATTCACCATCCGGATCAATGTGTTTGCCTCAGTAGATATTCAGTGGAAACAGGGAGAAGGAAATCCCAGTGCGGAACATCTTCCCAGCCCCTGTGATTGGCCGATACATTCGTGTCAACCCTCGTTCTTGGTTCAACAGCGGCAGCATCTGTATGAGGGTGGAGATCCTTGGCTGTCCTATGCCAGGTGATGGGTTTGTATGGAAAAAGCAGATATGTCAGACAGAAGTTGGCCCTGAATGAAAAAGGGCTAGTTTTGGTTTTATGTGCTGATGATTTGGAGCAGTTTTCCCTGGAACATTTGCCACTGAAAAAGATATTCCGAATGAAAGTTTTGTCCAGCAAGGTCTGTAGAAATTAGCCACAATGCTTGGCTTGGACACTGTTTCTGGAAACACAGGTTGCTGCTGAATTGTTGAATGCCAGAGGTGCAATCATTCAGTTAAAATGTTGCAACCTTTGTATTGGGATTGTGATGGAAATCTCAAAAGCAAATTGTACAAAATCTTGGCACAGAATACTCAAATTTTCTGCATGGCTAGATATTGTTAGAGGTGAGAGGAAAATACACCAATCCGCAACAATGTTAAAACCACTGACAGGAGAAGTGTATAACGTTGATTATCTCCATTACAATGCAATGATCTGCTGGGAAGCCTTGGATTCTGACAATCATAGACACCACAAAAATTGCTCCAGAACAGATTGAGGAACATTGAAAGAGCATGAGGTGTTGCTTCAGCCTCCAAACTCCCCGCATCCCAAACCAATCGAGCATCTACAGGAGGTGCCAGAACAAACCTGATCCACGGAGACTCTACCTCAATCCCACAAAACCCAAAGGATCTGCTGCTGTTGCTGTTGTCCTGGTACCAGACACAACAGGACAGCTATAGAGCTCCTGTTTCTATTTGTTGATGGGTCGATCTAGAACCTCACACGTCTGTGATCTGCAGTCGCTGACCTCACCAAATCTCCAAAACGTTCCTTGTTCTTATATTGTACTATTTGTTCTCCATCTGCTATCCTGCTGTCCTCACCCACCCACCGCCTTCACCTCACCCACCCCAACTCTTCCTGCCATCCCACACCACCTTCCATGAGCCAGGTTCCGTCTGATTTTTTTCCCCTTCTCATTAAAGGAAGGGTTTATTAGTTTCTTCCCACTACCGCCAACTGCTTGCTCAAAAGGAATCAAAAGGGAATTTTGGATTGTTGGGTTCAAATTTGTGAGGTACTCACCTTATAATGTCAAGCACTGTGAGATGACATATGTTGTGAAATAGCGCTATATACATAAAATTGTATTGAATTGAACTGTTCAGATCTGAACAATATTCATCAGGTGGTTTTAATGTTGCAGCTAATTGGTGTGTAGTTTTTTGAATTTTTACCTGAGCTAAACTTAAACTGGAAGATAAAGTACATGTACTCAATATTTATAGTCTTGAAACACCTGGTATGACTGATCATTCCTTTTCTTCGACTAATAAAAGCAAGTAATCCACCTCTTTTAATCTCTGAATATCAATAACGATATCCAATTTGATTCCTCGCAGATCCAAATAATTATTACCACAGACGCAATGAAGTCATAACAACGGATGACTTGGACTTCAAACATCACAGCTACAAAGAAATGAGGCAGGTAAGTCACAGTGAGCAGACAACAGATATACTAAAGAAGCTCTTATTTCCTGTCCAGCAAAGACACCAGAGCATGAAGCAGTATAACATTTTGTGTAACTCCGAGCAGACACCAGTCAAAGTTGTGTCCTTTGGAAGAACAAAGTGTTCAGCAGTAACAAATGAACTGAGCACTGCCAGCCACATAAAAATGCATAAAGCATCTCCAGGGTTGTGTCATTACTTATTCATATAGTTGTCATGAACAGAAGCCTGTTTGTACTGAGGAAGAGGACAGCTGTATTTGTCACTGTGTACGCTGTGCCTGAGTTGTTGTGATGCTACAAGTGCTGTGAATTGTAATCTCCTGTAATGAGGCAGCACCCCATGCCAAACAGTCGACTACAGGTGTCCTCAACTGCTGTTTAGCGCACCCACTGCAGGACGTTCTCCATTAATGCGCCCAATGTACGGCTCATTGTGAAAATGGCAACATTTTCTTCTGGCGTGACAGCACCGAAACGCCGCAGCAGGCATATCAAAGTGACTTGCATAGGCTGCTGTTCTTTTCTTTCCTTTTCTTTACCTTTCAGGCTAATGTGTGTCACACGGGGTGTCCAACCTCAATGGGCCTCCACAAAGGAAGGAGTATTTTTAAAACTCCTTTTTCTAAAGCCTTTTCACCCCTGACATTTTGCTTCTCCACATAGATACCAGCATGTCTCCCTTTATTGCTTTAAATAGTGCAGTGCCACGACTTTAAAGAGGGAAAAACCCATTGTGGCTTCTCAAATGAAATATGGGCCCCATGAGAAGAGTGAGGGAGATTTCCCCTATATTGCTGAAGAACCGTCCATTTCTTCGATCACAGCTTATTGTCATGAACATTGGGAACATGCTGATATTGCCAAAGCACAGAGATTTCACAAAAATTAGAAATTAGGGGACATTCTTCAAAAATCACCAAGAAGTTTCTTTTTAACTGCAACATTAGCTCATACATGTAGTTATTACATGCAGATTGAAGCATAATCAGTTCTATTGTGTTTCTACATGAAGAAACATATACAAAGAAGTAGCAGGTGGGGCATGTAAAAAGATTAACTCCGCTAAGACAGAATATCCCACGTAGAGTTTGGTAAATAACACAGTCCAGGTATATTTGTCAAGGGAACGCTGAGCTTTATTAAACTGAGAGCAGGAATTTCAGTGCCGTTATCAAGAAAACCAGACATTTGTTTAATGATTTACTTGGCTAGAAAAGTCAAGATTCAACCCAGTCTTAATTAAAACTCTGTCACTGCTTAATGAATCCTGCAGCAGCTGGAAAAAAGCGTAAACACAGATTTGTGATGTTAATGCTTTTACCAACATCTGGTTAGTCTTTTCCCTGCTTCTTCTGCTCTTGCCCGTTTGGGTAAATGATAATTGTTACTATTTTAATCAGCATCTCTATGAGCCAGTCTTCATAATTGCCTTGACTGCTCCTTCACAGCCACCTTCACAGACTAGAGTGTTATTAAATAAGGTCCATGGCACAGCGCTGGTGATATTGTTTCTGAAATTTCCAAGAACACAGAGGTTATTTTGTACTGTTTTGAGGCTACAAGTTCTTACCATTTAAAAAGTACAGCTACAAAACTGAAGACAGAAAATGGAGAAATCTATTATTTGTGACAGAATAAGCAGCAGTTACTCACAAAACTTCATCTACTTCATCAGATTCATAGTGGGTGGTGTGATCAGATCTGATTGATACTGACCAAACATCTCATCGCAAATGCTGTAAATGACTCATTGTGCTTCTTAGCATTTGAAAAAATGTCTTTTTTATGTTTTCTACCGCTGTAAAAACATCACTTTAACCCTAAGGATTATATGAGTGATCCAGTAATAGTTTCACATTGAATTTTAGACTTTTTTTCAAGACTTGACTTCAGTATTTACCTCCCACAGCTGATGAAGGTGGTGAATGAAATGTGCCCCAACATCACCCGGATCTACAACATAGGGAAGAGCCACAGTGGCCTCAAACTGTATGCCATAGAGATCTCTGACAACCCAGGAGATCATGAAGTTGGTGAGTATTTATCACAGCAAGGTGGTTTAATGCAACAGGACGTGATCGCACGATTTAATGCAAGAAAATAACACCAGTGACGTCACACAAGGCTGTTTTTGCAATGATCGTATAATTAATCTCCCTCCATCTCCCCCCTTACCTGTCCCTTCATTTGAACCTGACGACCAGGTGAACCAGAGTTTCGTTACACAGCGGGTTCCCATGGTAACGAGGTGCTGGGACGAGAGCTGCTCCTCCTGCTGATGCAGTTCATGTGTCTGGAGTATCTAGCTGGCAACCAGCGGATACGGCACCTGGTGGAAGAGACCAGAATCCATCTATTGCCATCTGTCAACCCTGATGGGTATGAGAAAGCCTTTGAAGTGGTAGGTCTGCAGGACAGCCATTAGTGAACTCACATCACGAGCTGGCCTCTGGTGAAAACAGCACCGTATCAGCGGGGCAGGTGTCCTCCTGATAGAAGTGCATGTGGTGCAAGTGCATGCCAGAAAATGAGCTTGGATGATCTGGTGGAATACATAAAATTAGCATGCTGTTGCCTAAATCAGTTGCAGGCTGAGATTAAAAGAACAATATTAATGAAGCACAAGTAAATAAAGACAAGTCAGAGATCTCCAAAGCAAGTCAGACAGTTCTCATCCTCTGCAGTCAATGAGTTCATGGCATTTTGTGACTGATGTGTGAGTGCACTATACATACTGTAACACTCTGCTTCACAAAAGCTAATGATGTGTCTAACAACCAATTTCCATGTCAGCCTGCATTTAAAGGCGCATGTACATGAATAGTTAAAAGAGATGAGCCTGTTCAACCATGTGAGGCCTATTGAATTGCAGAAGACAGACTGTTTTTAGCTCAAATAACCCCATTCTGTGAAGGCTGATGTGGTGATTAATGCCTTTTCTCTGCTATATTCTTTATATTTACTTGAATTGGGTGGCTTTTTACAATCTAAAAGCGTCAGTAAAAGTCCTAATGGTGGTGTACCCACTCAGAAGAAAGCTTTGGACCTTTGTTGGCTCATTGTTTTGGTCCTCGGAGTGCTCATATGTTTTAAAGTTGAGTTGGCCCTTGCCACCCTTAACCCCATGAAACCATAGCCACTTAGCTCAAGCAAATATCAAAGTGGACTCTACCAAACTGGTCACACATGGCAAAGAGACAAAGAAAATGACCCCAACAAGCTAAGAACTCAGACTTGTGTTTTGTCTCTGAAACAGCTGAATGAATATTGGAACTTTGCTGGCCGAAAAACTGCTGGGTGTGTACATAGGCTGAAAGTTAGTCATAACAACATGATAGCCAACAATATGTCCTGATGCATGTAGCATGAAGGAAGACTGTTGGGTTGAGTCTAAAGTCAGAGTATTCAACATCACAGTGGTGTCTACCTTTTAACCTGCTGGATCACTATGAAAAATGATGCTGCACAGCTCTGGAGGACATCAGTTTGGGATTTTTATCAGCTGTAAGAAGTCATCAGCATTTCTTTTCCTGGCCATACTCTCTATAATGATACAGATTAGCTGCTGGAAATTGACTTGTTGAATATCACGTTTAAATGTTTAAAGTTTAAATTTAGGAACTCTAATGTGCATCTGTCATGTTAGAAGTATGTGGCTACATTAAGAGGACAATATGTAAATATTCACTTTTCACAGCTCAGTTTTTCTACTAGCATTCCTCTCTTGCATCATTTGCAGTAAGAGTGCTTTTTACCATAACACAATTTTATGTTCCTCATAGCTTTCCATTTTAACAACCTGCTCCTCTTGACTGAAGTAGGTGGCATGGGATCAGTCCAGTTTCAGTACAGAAGAAGAGTCAAATTACACAACAAATTCTTCCTTTTAATGAAAAAAACACTGGATTAACAAGGAAAACTGACAACCACTGTCGTGATGCCTGTTATCTCTGGTTTGGGATTTAGGTTTTGTTGAGCCAGCTAACACAAAGAAAGCGTGGCTCTGTCAAACTTGCTTTGTAGTACACTCCTTAGGCTATTTTTCTACTCCCAAATGATCTAAAGTTACTTAAAGCACCTTTAGGTTCCACCTTCCTCTATTTTCTTTGCTTGACAAGCTGCTTGTATGGACTGCTGAGCTTTGTAATCAGCAAGGGGTCAGCAGTATTGTCATTTGCTCAAATGTAGCACTTGAATGTGCAGCCAAGCTTTCGCTGCACGTGTCTTCTGCAATCCCTGCCTTGTCTACACCTGAATGACTGCAGGGATCAGTCTGCAATCATGCAACTGTGCTCCCACTAAAGCTATAATTTTTTTCAGATTTTCATTCAAAGTGTGTTCCTTTTCCTCTTCACAGGGTTCAGAGCTCAGTGGCTGGTCCCTGGGTCGATGGAGCAATGATGGAATAGACATTCACCATAACTTCCCCGATCTCAACTCCATTCTGTGGGAAGCGGAGGCCAAGAAGTGGGTTCCTCGCAAAATGTTCAATCACCATGTGCCCATCCCAGCGTGGTACCTGTCCAAAAACGCCTCAGTGAGTCTTATTGACTCTATTAGACAGTCTGTTGTGTTTTATATTAAACTTTATTAAATGTTTCAACATCTGTCCAGGTAAAGCCATGCAGTTTTCACATTATCGTTTACAGAAATATTTTAATCTTAAAATCTTGGAAGTCTATTCCGAGCTTTAATGTGAATTTTTATCTTCCCTGTGCCGCATCTTTAATAGTGTGATTGACATTTCGTTTCTGGTGATTTCACCTCCAGAAGACAAACTATGACACTGTTTTCTTGACCTGCTCCTCCTCCAGCGCCACAAACAAATTTCACAGCAAAGACCATAAGCCTTTTGAAAAGGGTAAAACAGACACGAGGGCATATCAGCAGCATCTATTTTCGGAGGAGTGGATGCGTTTTCTATGTGTGACGAAGAAGCTGTGAGCGAAAATATACCCAGCAATCTATTAAAAGCTCATCCTCACGAGTGTTTTGACGTTAGTGGGAGCCGTGAGTCACACACAGCCTCCAGAATAGCTGCTGCAGCTGCAGAACTGGGATCCCCATCTGTGCTCAGAACGCTGTCCCCGCTTGCCTGACTGACTGGTCTGACTGGTTTAATTATAAGACCCCAACCAGTAGGGGCAAGTTTTTTTGATCAATTTTCTTACTGAAGCATGCAAATGCAAGTCACTGGATGCTTGCTGTTTTGCTGCTTCTTGATGAAAATGCCCTCGCTTTTCTGAATAAATATTAGTGAAAATTCATTTACAGTGTGGATTCTGTGCAGCCTTTATCATTTCCTCTTGAGAGTGCATTGCAGTGAAATCACTTTCAGCACGAGGGAGTTAATTTTGCAATTATGGTACTGAGATGATTGCCTGAATTACATTATCCTCCTCTCTTCTGTGTCCCCGCTGTAGGTTGCCTTGGAGACACGAGCGCTGATAGCGTGGATGGAGAAGATGCCCTTCGTGCTGGGTGGTAACCTCCAGGGAGGGGAGCTGGTGGTGACCTTCCCGTACGACAGAACTCGCTCCCAAGGAATGACCAGGGAGCACACCCCCACCCCAGATGACCACGTCTTCCGCTGGCTGGCATTCTCCTACGCGTCCACCCACCGTCTGATGACTGATGCCAACCGACGGGTCTGCCACACCGAGGACTTTGCCAAGGAGGACGGCACCATCAACGGAGCGTCCTGGCACACTGCAGCCGGCAGTGAGTGTCCAGATCTGCCTGGGTGTTTTCTCACTGATCCTAGCACTGTCTTCTACAGGATTTCTCTGCTCAGCTCTGAGCCTTTGAGCTGTAGCTTTGCTTAGCACATGCGAGCACATCTCCATATTCAGTACTGAGCCCCTTTGGCTGTTGCAAAACCTTCTAGGTTTTTAGCCCAAAGCACCGTAAGAGAATTCAAACAAACAAAAAGAAGGCAAAAGTGCTTCAAAACCATTTCGCTTTCAATTATCACCACAAATCTGGCCAGTAGGTGCACTAAATCCTCACCTAACTTTATACTGGCCTACAGATTTGTCTCCTTTTTTCTCTTGGCAGGTATGAATGATTTCAGCTATGTGCACACCAACTGCTTTGAGCTGTCGATGTATGTGGGTTGTGACAAATTCCCTCATGAGAGCGAGCTGCCTGAGGAGTGGGAGAACAATCGCGAGTCTCTTCTTGTCTTCATGGAGCAGGTACAGAGGCGAAGTAGCCCCCGCAGCTCACACATATACACAAAAAAACCTGGTGCATATACAAAATACATAAAGGCACACCAACACATGCTTTTTAAGAAATATTTGAGTGTTATTTGAGCAATATGCTTCCTGCTTATCGCCGATGTACGTATCAGTACCATGAGATGATCACATATGCTACACATAGCCCACTGAAGGGAATTTTAATTGTCAAACACTGCAATGGATGTTGTGAAATTTGCAGTACAAGTTACTAGGAGTCTAATTTAATCACTAAATCCTCTGAAGACTGAAAACAGTAAGCCCAAGCTAAATATATAAATGTTATGTTGTACTCTCCCCAGTAATGGCTTGCAGTGGATCCGGCCCCATGCTGGGCCTCTGCTTTTTATTTAAATATTGATGCTGGAGGAGGAGAAGGACTATATCATCGCATCCTTAACTAAAGATCATACATCATCATGCATTATACATCCATATCATCCAATTATGCAATATTTATGACATGAATTTATGCAGTAAATGTTGCTGCCGAAAATTTGGGGCGGGATTCACACGTGGCTGCATGCATCACGCTTGTAATGTGCAGGTGCATCGTGGGATCAAAGGTGTAGTCAGGGACCTGCAAGGCCGTGGAATAGCAAATGCCATCATCTCTGTGGAGGGCATTGGACATGATATTCGCACAGGTAAGTTGCTGCACTTCTCCTGATTCATATGTGTAATTTACGCTGCCATCCAAAATGAAATAAACATGCTTGCTCCAAAATCCTGTTCAGTTTAAGATTGTCTAGACACAAGAATTTGTCACTGTCTGCAGACACTTTTCCCTTCATCTAAAATTTTATGTGAGTAAGCTGAGATTTTGCCATCGATGCAGAAGAAGCTGTCTCAGAGCGCAGAGACTCCACCGTCTCCACACTTCCTATTCTTTAGGAATGAGTCACTCTTGCATTAAGTTAGTATTTCAGTATGAGACGGAATGGAAGGCATAAACAAAAGCAGGTGATGTATTTTAGAACCGCAGGTTGGAGTCTGACTCACTTCACAGTCAGAGCCAGTGTCTGTCAAGGCCTCCTGCTCTGAATTTGACTATCGATTGTGAGTCCTCAAGGCAATCCATGCTGATGCCTAAAAAAAAGCAGCTTTCAGAGCCAAAGCAGTTTTGTACTTAGAGCGTGAAATCAAATGTCCAAGAGGACATTAGGCATTATTATTCCTGGAACTAAGTATAAGTCACTGCTTCCACTCAGAGACCCTCGCTATTCTCAGTTACAGACAGGGAAGATTTGAGGCTATTTATTCTGAAAGCTGTAGCTTTTTCATCTGTTTTGAATTTGCCTTGGAACTGTGAACCTTGAGAAGCAGACATTTGCAAAGCAGTTTTTTCTTTTCATCAAGATGAATCAACTGAAGTCACAGAGAAGCCAGTTCAGCCTTGCTGCTGATGACACACGGTAACATGAAAGATGTTTTTCCAGAGTGAAAATGAGTTAATTAGATTTTTACATGTAAGCACTTCAGGAAACAATTGGATTTCCTCTTTTTTGCCATCTAAATGAGTAATGTGAGCGTGGATGTCAATGTAAAACTGTGACTGCAGTGGAGACAGACCTGCCATCATATTTCATTTGTCTGTGTGCTTGTTCAAACGTGTCAGGTGGGTGTTTGGTTGAGTCAAAGCCTGACAATATATCACAAGAATTCTTGCAAACCCAGGTCACATATTGGCAGCGTTCAGCACAGGGAGTCCAAGAAAATCCAACATGACAGAGCAGAGCTATTTTTAAAAGTCTAAATAGAAATCCGGAACACCTCCTTTCTAAAAAGTGGAACACACAGGACTCTCCGACATTTAATTTAGGCTCGAAATGATGGCTTTTATGATGCTTATTTATTTATTTTTGTTTTTGCCATTGCTTAGTAGGTTTTTTAGATTCAGATTTCTGGGACAATATTTGCATATTACTGCTCTTGTAAAAATAATGTAACTGGTATGCTTCTTGCGATTAAATTTTATGTTTACATGCTTCTTTGGGGCTAAAAATGTGTTACAAATGATTATGCTAAGAGTAGTAATTGGAATTTCTCTACTAATGGGAATACATCTCTTACAGAGATTGTAAAATTACCTCTCTTTTTTTTTGAGAAAACTGCTTTGCCAACAATACATTTTTAAAATCAACAACTTTTCAGTTGTTGCTCTCCTGAAGATAGTTAAAGTAGTCTGCCAACAGCAATACATTTTTAAAATAATCTCCACTTTCCTATTTTTGCTCCCCTGAAGATATTAATGTCAGACTTTCAGCTTATATTTGCTAAAGTCCCTCTATTTTTAATACTGTTTGGAGCTCAGCGAAAAAAGATGCACTTCCACCCGCCACCTGCATTTGTAATTTAAATCAAATTTTCTGTTTACATGCTTCTTTAGAGGCAAAAATGCATTTCTAATGATTATGCTAGGAGTAGTATTTGGAATTTCACTACGAATGAGAAAAAATCTTCAGAAACTGTCAAGTTATCTCATTTTTTGAGAAAACAGCAACACCAATACATTTTTAAAACCATCTCCCTTTTCCAGTTTTTGCTCTCTTGAAGATATTTAATGTCAGACTGGCAGCTTACATATACTAAATCCCCCCTCTTTTTAATATTGCCCAGAGTGCAGGGGGGAAAAAAGTACTTCTACCCTGACAAAATGCCCACTGCTCTTTGCTTGATGTCCAAACACAAAAGTGCAACATCTTTTTTCATTGGTTTGTCTTGCCTGTGTTTCCAGCTGCAGATGGCGACTACTGGCGCTTGCTGAACCCTGGAGAGTACAGAGTAACAGCCAGGGCCGAGGGCTACAGCCTCGCCAGCAAGAAGTGCGAGGTGGGCTACGAGATAGGCGCCACCAGGTGCGACTTCACCATTGGCCGCACCAACCTGTCACGGATCAAAGAAATAATGGAAAAATTCAACAAGCAGCCCATCAGGTTGCCTGTCAGGCAGCTCCAAGCTCGCAGGTCCAGAGAAAGACGTCTGGGAACATAATGACTGTATTGGGAAGCCGGAGGAAGAATTAAAAACAAACATCTGCTCTGATCAGACTGGGGTGAAGTCCAAGCCCTGGGTTTGGACCTGTTTCAGATTCCTCCAGAGTGCTGTCACTGAGTTAGTGTTTGGAGACTGAAAATGTGGACTAATTTAAACAGGGTGCTTTATTTTATTTTTTGTTTGGTCATGTTCGGTTTTATTCCCAGACATAAGCTCTCACTGTTGACATCTCAAGTTTTCTTCATAATCTACGGTAAACATTTTAGTACTTCATTCTGTCAAAGGTCAAGTTTGTTTTTGTCAATTACAAAATATTAAGACACCCATTACCACTCCTCATAGCAACTATAAATACTGATCTTGCAAATAACATTCTGGCCACATTAGAGATTTTTTTTTTTTTTTAAATTAAAGAAAACAGATAGATGAAGAATCTGTTTTAGCATCTCATTTTAGCCACTGCGAGGAACTGCCATGAATGTCACTATGTACATACTTATTAACTTATATAACACTGTTATGTAAACCAATACAAAAGCTTTACTACCTGCACTTGTATAATGTTCAGTCCTTAAAAAGACTTGCTGACTTAGTGACCTTTTGTGTGTCATTTAAGCATTTGTTGTTGTTTTGTTTTTTTTAAAAAGCATTTTTCTTTTAGTTATTAAATAAAGACTGTGTTTGCACAAACTGAACATCTATAACTGATCATGTGGTAGTTTGTGGATTTTACTCAAGTTTGTATCATATTTTTCATATAGATTATTGCAACTCAAAATGTCTGAATAATTTTAGAATAGTGTCTATTATTTTCAATATGTTTCCGGGTAATAATGATGCACAGTTCAAAATACACCATTGCATAAAAACTACTTGCTTGATATTGTGTGGGACGGGATACAGGACCACTGGAGGAGTTCTGTGGTGTCTGAAATTAGGAAACTGACATCAAAACCTTGGGGTTCTATGGATTGCGGAGTGCGGCCTCCATGGATCAGGTTTGTTCCGGCACATCCTGCAGCTGCAGACTGGGACCTGAAGGGTTTGAGATCTTATTTCTCCACAGTTTTGCTGGTAGAAATGGCTGGAATCAGGGAGTGCCACTGCTATCATGGGGAGTTAGTGTCAAAGTAACATCCACATGACTGCCAGGTTTTCCCAGCAGAACATTGCTCTGAAATGACTGATCAAAGTCATTAACCGCACCTGCCAGAGGGTCAAAAAGTTCTTGGCCTCACCAGAAAATGGCCCCAGAGAAAGATTGTTCTTGCATTTTTTTTCTCCTTTAACATCAATGCAGTTGGTCCACCGATATTCAAGCCTCACTATCCCTTTGAAGAGTAAAGTCATATCCTAAACCTCCAGATATTCCTCATCAGTATGCATAACTTCATCATCACAAGGCAGATGGTGCAGGTCAGATGAATAAGTTGCATAGGGCAACAGTTTAAAGCCACATTTGCTTGTTTCTGTCAACTGGATTATTTGGTGCCACAGTCCTAAATCAACATCACACCAGCTTGAAGCTTTCCTCTCCTTTTTTATTTTGATTAGTTCAAGTATTTGAGTTTTTGTGGGCAGTGATGTAAAGCTTTGTAGTTTACAGTTCTGGCCCCAAATGGGAGTTCCGCCTCGTTTCTTAGTGTGGCCAAAAAACTTGTGAAATACCATCGTCATTTTCCAACCATAAATGCAAATGTGTACACTTAGATTAGTTTATTAGGGAATTATTTAGGAATTATAAACCCA
This sequence comes from Amphiprion ocellaris, assembly GCF_022539595.1. NCBI lineage: Eukaryota > Metazoa > Chordata > Actinopteri > Pomacentridae > Amphiprion > Amphiprion ocellaris. Next base: position 31,408,341 of record NC_072783.1, on the reverse strand, counting down.
TAAACTAAATCACTAATATGAGGTTATTTGGAAATTATACCCCCTTTATAAAGCTACTTTAGTGTCTTACAACAGCATTAGATTGTACAGATTATGTGCAGATGATATTTTAAATCAAAATTAAACAAAGTCAGGCTAAATAAACTGTATGATTTAGAGTTTAAACCAAAATATGTCCAACAGTTGCACATACAGGAAAATCTGCAGGAGGACTGGAAGAAAAGGTACAATCAATAAATGTTTTCTATGAGCTTGTTTGCACTATATAAATGTGTAGCACCCCAGCAGCCATAATTTAAGACTACAATGACTTTTACGGAGTAGTGGTAATTTAGGATACAGCAAAGATATTTAGGATTAAATAAAGTGTCAAAAAATACATTCCTTTGAATTTGATAATTTTCAAACACAAAATGAGTCAAAATAATACCTTTTAAACTGAATGGGATACCTTCCCTTGAAATTAAATTAATAACACAAAACATTCCATTTTAAATATTTAAGGGTACCTCAAATATGCTCACAAAGGAATATTCCAAAATGTCACTAAAATCTTCTTATATGTTACGTAAAACAAACAACTTCACACTAAATAATAAGTGTTGTTCATTAATTTGTGGGCCCACACATACACACTCACACACCAACCCCAAAACGTTGCAGGCCTGTGTGTTGATGTCCAGCTGGTTGCCGTAGTCCAGGTGCAGAGAAGAAAACCCACGATGATCACAGGAAACAGTCCACGAAATCCCCGTAGCGGTGTTGATCTCCGGTCAGCAAACTCACAGTTAGCAGTGAGCAGAATCCACTAGTGGCATTCACAGCTCGGTGTAGGAAGAGTTAGCAGCCCACCGACGAACAACCCAATGTCTCAGGAAAAGAAACGCAGGTCAGAGGTGCGGCAGGTAACTCCTCATCCAGGTAACTCCTCAGTCTGTCCAGTTCAAAGTCCACTCAGGCCGTGACGACGTATTGAATCAATACGGGACGCAAATTGTTCCGTATTTTCATAAACGTCCCGTACATGTCTGTCACACACTCATCAAAACTGTATAAGGAACAAAATAAAACACAGGAAATCTTTTGGGCAGCCAATTTCAACTTCGTAGGACGTAGCAAGGACCCGCGAGGTCCAGCGGATTGACCTCAGACTTCTCTGTGTCCCCCGTCCTGCCCGGTCCTGTCTCTGGTTGTCTGGTTACAGTCACTGCTGCACCTGCGCGTTTAAAAATGTCTACAAGCGAAACTCCACCACGTCTAAAGAAGCAAAAACGTCTGGAAATGTAGAGATGTGAATGGGAAGAGTGGAACCTCTGGCAGTGGGTACAAACTGTGTTTTCTGTTGCTCATGGACTGGCTGAAGTAAGGCAGCATCAGGAGGTTAACATGTAATCATCATCAATGAGTTATTGATGCTGGAAGTCTGCAGATCCTGGGGGCAGAACCTGGACACGGGTGCAGAACATGGAAACGGGAGCACAAACTGGGTGCAGAACGTGAAGGAGAACGACAGGAGGGGCCACCTGTGCGCAGAACTTGGAGGAGAACCTGCAGAAGAACGACAGGAGGAGCGACCTGGTTGTAGAACATGGAGGAGAACGACAGGAGGGGCCACCTGGGGGCAGAACCTGGAGGAGAACGACATGAGGGGCCACCTGTGCGTAGAACCTGGAGGAGAACGACAGGAGGGGGCACCTGGGGGCAGAACTTGGAGGAGATCCTGGAGAACAACAGGAGGGGCCACCTGGGCGGAGAACTTGGAGAAACTGGAGGAGAACGACAGGAGGAGCGACCTGGGCGGAGAACCTGGCAGAAAACAACAGGAGGGAACACCTGGGCACAGAACTTGGAGGAGAACCTGGAGGAGAACGACAGGAGGAGCGACATGGGCACAGAACGTGGAGGAGAACCTGGAGGAGAACCTGGAGGAGAACGACAGGAGGAGCGACCTGGGCACAGAACTTGGAGGAGAACCTGGAGAAGAACGACAGGAGGAGCGACCTAGGCACAGAACTTGGAGGAGAACCTGGAGGAGAACGACAGGAGAAGCGACCTCGGCACAGAACGTGGAGGAGAACCTGGAGGAGAACCTGGAGGAGAACGACAGAAGGAGCGACCTGGGCGCAGAACTTGGAGGAGAACCTGGAGAAGAACGACAGGAGGAGCGACCTAGGCACAGAACTTGGAGGAGAACCTGGAGGAGAACGACAGGAGAAGCGACCTCGGCACAGAACGTGGAGGAGAACCTGGAGGAGAACCTGGAGTAGAACGACAGAAGGAGCGACCTGGGCACAGAACTTGGAGGAGAACCTGGAGGAGAACGACAGGAGGAGCGACCTGGGCGGAGAAGGTGGAGGAGAACGATAGGAGGGGCAACCTGTGCGCAGCATCTGGAGTAGAACCTGGAGAACGACAGGAGGAGCCACCTGGGGGCAGAACTTGGAGGAGATCCTGGAGAACGACAGGAGGGGCCACCTGGGCGGAGAACTTGGAGAACCTGGAGGAGAACGACAGGAGGAGCGACCTGGGCACAGAACGTGGAGGAGAACCTGGAGGAGAACGACAGGAGGAGTGACCTGGGCGGAGAACCTGGCAGAGAACAACAGGAGGGGCCACCTGGGCACAGAACTTGGAGGAGAACCTGGAGGAGAACCTGAAGGAGAACGAAAGGAGGAGCGACCTGGGCACAGAACATGGCGGAGAACCAGGAAGAGAACGACAGGAGGGGCCACCTCGGGGCAGAACTTGGAGGAGATCCTGGAGAACGACAGGAGGGGCAATCTGGGCGGAGAACTTGGAGAACCTGGAGGAGAACGACAGGAGGAGCGACCTGGGCACAGAACCTGGCAGAGAACAACAGGAGGGGCCACCTGGGCACAGAACTTGGAGGAGAACCTGGAGGAGAACGACAGGAGGAGCGACCTGGGCAAAGAACGTGGAGGAGAACCTGGAGAAGAACGACAGGAGGAGCGACCTGGGCGCAGAACGTGGAGGAGAACCTGGAGGAGAACGACAGGAGGAGCGACCTGGGCGCAGAACGTGGAGGAGAACCTGGAGGAGAACGACAGGAGGAGCAACCTGGGCGCAGAACGTGGAGGAGAACCTGGAGGAGAACGACAGGAGGAGCCACCTGGGGACAGAACGACAGGAGGGGCCACCTGGGCGGAGAACTTGGAGAACCTGGAGGAGAACGATAGGAGGAGCGACCTGGGCACAGAACGTGGAGGAGAACCAGGAAGAGAACGACAGGAGGGGCCACCTCGGGGCAGAACTTGGAGGAGATCCTGGAGGAGAACGAATGGAGGGGCCACATGGGCGGAGAACTTGGAGAACCTGGAGGAGAACGACAGGAGGAGCGACCTGGGCGGAGAACCTGGCGGAGAACGACAGGAGGGGCCACCTGGGCGCAGAACTTGGAGGAGAACCTGGAGGAGAACGACAGGAGGAGTGACTGGGCGCAGAACTTGGAGGAGAACCTGGAGGAGAACGACAGGAGGAGCGACCTGGGTGCAGAACGTGGAGGAGAACCTGGAGGAGAACGACAGGAGGAGCGACCTGGGAGCAGAACGTGGAGGAGAACCTGGAGGAGAACGACAGGAGGAGCACCCTGGTCACGGAACTTGGAGGAGAACGACAGGAGGGGCCACCTGGGCGGAGAACTTGGAGAACCTGGAGGAGAACGACAGGAGGAGCAACCTGGGCACAGAACGTGGAGGAGAACCTGGAGGAGAACGACAGGAGGAGCCACCTGGGGGCAGAACTTGGAGGAGATCCTGGAGAACGACAGGAGGGGCCACCTGGGCGGAGAACGTGGAGAACCTGGAGGAGAACGACAGGAGGAGCGACCTGGGCACAGAACTTGGAGGAGAACCTGGAGGAGAACGACAGGAGGGGCCACCTGGGCGGAGAACTTGGAGAACCTGGAGGAGAACGACAGGAGGAGCGACCTGGGCGGAGAACTTGGAGAACCTGGAGGAGAACGACAGGAGGAGCAACCTGGGCGCAGAACGTGGAGGAGAACCTGGAGGAGAACGACAGGAGGAGCCACCTGGGGGCAGAACTTGGAGGAGATCCTGGAGAACGACAGGAGGGGCCACCTGGGCGGAGAACTTGGAGAACCTGGAGGAGAACGACAGGAGGAGTGACCTGGGCGGAGAACGTGGAGGAGAACGATAGGAGGGGCAACCTGTGCGCAGCATCTGGAGGAGAACCTGGAGGAAAACGACAGGAGGAGCGACCTGGGCACAGAACGTGGAGGAGATCCTGGAGGAGAACGACAGGAGGAGCGACCTGGTCACAGAACTTGGAGGAGAACGACAGGAGGGGCCACCTGGGCGGAGAACTTGGAGAACCTGGAGGAGAACGACAGGAGGAGCAACCTGGGCGCAGAACGTGGCGGAGAACCTGGAGGAGAACGACAGGAGGAGCCACGTGGGGGATGAACTTGGAGGAGATCCTGGAGAACGAAAGGAGGGGCCACCTGGGCGGAGAACTTGGAGAACCTGGAGGAGAACGACAGGAGGAGCAACCTGGGAACAGAACGTGGAAGAGAACCTGGAGGAGAACGACAGGAGGAGCGACCTGGTCACAGAACTTGGAGGAGAACGACTGGAGGGACCACCTGGGCGGAGAACTTTGAGAACCTGGAGGAGAACGACAGGAGGAGCAACCTGGGCACAGAACGTGGAAGAGAACCTGGAGGAGAACGACAGGAGGAGCGACCTGGGCGGAGAACGTGGAGGAGAACGATAGGAGGGGCAACCTGTGCAAAGCATCTGGCGGAGAACGTGGAGAAGAACGACAGGAGGAGCGACCTGGGCACAGAACGTGGAGGAGATCCTGGAGGAGAATGACAGGAGGAGCGACCTGGGGGCAGAACTTGGAGGAGATCCTGGAGGAGAACGACAGGAGGGCCCACCTGGGGGCAGAACTTGGAGAAGAACCTTGAGGAGAACGACAGGAGGAGCCACCTGGGGGCAGAACTTGGAGGAGAACCTTGAGGAGAACGACAGGAGGAGGGACCTGGGCACAGAACGTGGAGGAGAACCTGGAGGAGAACGACAGGAGGAGCGACCTGGTCACAGAACTTGGAGGAGAATGACAGGAGGACCCACCTGGGCGGAAAACCTGGAGAACCTGGAGGAGAACGACAGGAGGAGCAACCTGGGCACTGAACGTGGAGGAGAACCAGGAAGAGAACGACAGGAGGAGCCACCCGGGGGCAGAACTTGGAGGAGATCCTGGAGGAGAACGACAGGAGGGCCCACCTGGGGGCAGAACTTGGAGGAGAACCTTGAGGAGAACGACAGGAGGAGCGACCTGGGCACAGAACTTGGAGGAGAACCTGGAGGAGAACGACAGGAGGAGCAACCTGGGCAAAGAACGTGGAGGAGAACCTGGAGGAGAACGACAGGAGGAGCCACCTGGGGGCAGAACTTGGAGGAGATCCTGGAGGAGAACGACAGGAGGGCCCACCTGGGCGGAGAACCTGGAGAACTTGGAGGAGAACGACAGGAGGAGCAACCTGGGCACTGAACGTGGAGGAGAACCAGGAAGAGAACGACAGGAGGAGCCACCCGGGGGAAGAACTTGGAGGAGATCCTGGAGGAGAATGACAGGAGGGCCCACCTGGGGGTAGAACTTGGAGAAGAACCTTGAGGAGAACGACAAGAGGAGCCACCTGGGGGCAGAACTTGGAGAAGAACCTTGAGGAGAACGACAGGAGGAGCGACCTGGGCACAGAACGTGGAGGAGAACCTGGAGGAGAACGACAGGAGGAGCGACCTCGTCACAGAACTTGGAGGAGAACGACAGGAGGGGCCACCTGGGCGGAGAACTTGGAGAACCTGGAGGAGAACGACAGGAGGAGCAACCTGGGGGCAGAACGTGGAGGAGAACCTGGAGGAGAACGACAGGAGGAGCCACCTGGGGGCAGAACTTGGAGGAGATCCTGGAGAATGACAGGAGGGGCCACCTGGGCGGAGAACTTGGAGAACCTGGAGGAGAACGACAGGAGGAGTGACCTGGGCGGAGAACGTGGAGGAGAACGATAGGAGGGGCAACCTGTGCGCAGCATCTGGAGGAGAACCTGGAGGAAAACGACAGGAGGAGCGACCTGGGCACAGAACGTGGAGGAGATCCTGGAGGAGAATGACAGGAGGGGCCACCTGGGCGGAGAACTTGGAGAACCTGGAGGAGAACGACAGGAGGAGCGACCTGGGCAGAGAACCTGGCAGAGAACAACAGGAGGGGCCACCTGGGCACAGAACTTGGAGGACAACCTGGAGGAGAATGACAGGAGGAGCGACCTGGACACAGAACGTGGAGGAGAACCTGGAGGAGAACCTGAAGGAGAACGACAGGAGGAGCGACCTGGGCACAGAACGTGGAGGAGAACCTGGAGGGGAACAAAAGGAGGAGCAACCTGGGCACAGAACTTGGAGGAGAACGACAGGAGGAGCAACCTGGGCACAGAACGTGGAGGAGAACCTGGAGGAGAACGACAGGAGGAGCCACCTGGGGGCAGAACTTGGAGGAGATCCTGGAGGAGAACGACAGGAGGGGCCACCTGGGCGGAGAACTTGGAGAACCTGGAGGAGAACGACAGGAGGAGCGACCTGGGCGGAGAACGTGGAGGAGAACGACAGGAGGAGCGACCTGGGCGAATAACGTGGAGGAGATCCTGGAGGAGAACGACAGGAGGAGCGACCTGGGGGCAGAAATTGGAGGAGATCCTGGAGGAGAATGACAGGAGGGCCCACCTGGGCGGAGAACCTGGAGAACCTGGAGGAGAACGACAGGAGGAGCAACCTGGGCACAGAACGTGGAGGAGATCCTGGAGGAGAACGACAGGAGGGGCCACCTGGGCGGAGAATTTGGAGAACCTGGAGGAGAACGACAAGAGGAGCGACCTGGGAAGAGAACCTGGCAGAGAACAACAGGCGGGGCCACCTGGGCACAGAACTTGGAGGACAACCTGGAGGAGAATGACAGGAGGAGCGACCTGGACACAGAACGTGGAGGAGAACCTGGAGGAGAACCTGAAGGAGAACGACAGGAGGAGCGACCTGGGCACAGAACGTGGAGTAGAACCAGGAAGAGAACGACAGGAGGTGCCACCACGGGGCAGAACTTGGAGGAGATCCTGGAGGAGAACGACAGGAGGAGCGACCTGGTCACAGAACTTGGAGGAGAACCTGGAGGAGAACGACAGGAGGAGCCACCTGGGGGCAGAACTTGGAGGAGATCCTGGAGAACGACAGGAGGGGCCACCTGGGCGGAGAACTTGGAGAACCTGGAGGAGAACGACAGGAGGAGCGACCTGGGCGGAGAACCTGGCAGAGAACAACAGGAGGGGCCACCTGGGCACAGAACTTGGAGGACAACCTGGAGGAGAATGACAGGAGGAGCGGCCTGGGCACAGAACATGGAGGAGAACCTGGAGGAGAACCTGAAGGAGAACGACAGGAGGAGCGACCTGGGCACAGAACGTGGAGGAGAACCTGGAGTAGAACAAAAGGAGGAGCAACCTGGGCACAGAACTTGGAGGAGAACCTGGAGGAGAACGACAGGAGGAGCAACCTGGGCACAGAACGTGGAGGAGAACCTGGAGGAGAACGACAGGAGGAGCCACCTGGGGGCAGAACTTGGAGGAGATCCTGGAGGAGAACGACAGGAGGGGCCACCTGGGCGGAGAACTTGTAGAACCTGGAGGAGAACGACAGGAGGAGCGACCTGGGCGGAGAACGTGGAGGAGAACGACAGGAGGGGCCACCTGGGCGGAGAACTTGGAGAACCTGGAGGAGAACGACAGGAGGAGCGACCTGGGCGGAGAACGTGGAGGAGAACGATAGGAGGGGCAACCTGTGCACAGCATCTGGCGGAGAACGTGGAGAAGAACGACAGGAGGAGCGACCTGGGCACAGAACGTGGAGGAGATCCTGGAGGAGAATGACAGGAGGACCCACCTGGGCGGAGAACCTGGAGAACCTGGAGGAGAACGACAGGAGGAGCAACCTGAGCACTGAACGTGGAGGAGAACCAGGAAGAGAACGACAGGAGGAGCCACCCGGGGGCAGAACTTGGAGGAGATCCTGGAGGAGAACGACAGGAGGGCCCACCTGGGGACAGAACTTGGAGAAGAACCTTGAGGAGAAATACAGGAGGAGCCACCTGGGGGCAGAACTTGGAGGAGAACCTTGAGGAGAATGACAGGAGGAGCGACCTGGGCACAGAACTTGGAGGAGAACCTGGAGGAGAACAACAGGAGGAGCAACCTGGGCACAGAACGTGGAGGAGAACCTGGAGGAGAACGACAGGAGGAGCCACCTGGGGGCAGAACTTGGAGGAGATCCTGGAGGAGAACGACAGGAGGGCCCACCTGGGCGGAGAACCTGGAGAACCTGGAGGAGAACGACAGGAGGAGCAACCTGGGCACTGAACGTGGAGGAGAACCAGGAAGAGAACGACAGGAGGAGCCACCCGGGGGCAGAACTTGGAGGAGATCCTGGAGGAGAACTACAGGAGGGCCCACCTGGGGGCAGAACTTGGAGAAGAACCTTGAGGAGAACGACAGGAGGAGCCACCTGGGGGCAGAACTTGGAGGAGAACCTTGAGGAGAACGACAGGAGCAGCGACCTGGGCACAGAACGTGGAGGAGAACCTGGAGGAGAACGACAGGAGGAGCGACCTGGTCACAGAACTTGGAGGAGAACGACAGGAGGGGCCACCTGGGCGGAGAACTTGGAGAACCTGGAGGAGAACGACAGGAGGAGCAACCTGGGCGCAGAACGTGGAGGAGAACCTGGAGGAGAACGACAGGAGGAGCCACCTGGGGGCAGAACTTGGAGGAGATCCTGGAGAACGACAGGAGGGGCCACCTGGGCGGAGAACTTGGAGAACCTGGAGGAGAACGACAGGAGGAGTGACCTGGGCGGAGAACGTGGAGGAGAACGATAGGAGGGGCAACCTGTGCGCAGCATCTGGAGGAGAACCTGGAGGAAAACGACAGGAGGAGCAACCTGGGCACAGAACGTGGAGGAGATCCTGGAGGAGAAGGACAGGAGGGGCCACCTGGGCGGAGAACTTGGAGAACCTGGAGGAGAACGACAGGAGGAGCGACCTGGGCGGAGAACCTGGCAGAGAACAACAGGAGGAGCCACCTGGGCACAGAACTTGGAGGAACACCTGGAGGAGAATGACAGGAGGAGCGACCTGGGCACAGAACGTGGAGGAGAACCTGGAGGAGAACCTGAAGGAGAACGACAGGAGGAGCCACCTGGGCACAGAACGTGGAGTAGAACCAGGAAGAGAACGACAGGAGGGGCCACCTCGGGGCAGAACTTGGAGGAGATCCTGGAGGAGAACGACAGGAGGAGCGACCTGGTCACAGAACTTGGAGGAGAACGACTGGAGGGACCACCTGGGCGGAGAACTTGGAGAACCTGGAGGAGAACGACAGGAGGAGCAACCTGGGCACAGAACGTGGAAGAGAACCTGGAGGAGAACGACAGGAGGAGCCACCTGGGGGCAGAACTTGGAGGAGATCCTGGAGAACGAACGGAGGGGCCACCTGGGCGGAGAACTTGGAGAACCTGGAGGAGAACGACAGGAGGAGCGACCTGGGCGGAGAACCTGGCAGAGAACAACAGGAGGGGCCACCTGGGCACAGAACTTGGAGGACAACCTGGAGGAGAATGACAGGAGGAGCGGCCTGGGCAAAGAACGTGGAGGAGAACCTGGAGGAGAACCTGAAGGAGAACGACAGGAGGAGCGACCTGGGCACAGAACGTGGAGGAGAACCTGGAGGAGAACAAAAGGAGGAGCAACCTGGGCACAGAACTTGGAGGAGAACCTGGAGGAGAACGACAGGAGGAGCAACCTGGGCACAGAACGTGGAGGAGAACCTGGAGGAGAACGACAGGAGGAGCCACCTGGGGGCAGAACTTGGAGGAGATCCTGGAGGAGAACGACAGGAGGGGCCACCTGGGCGGAGAACTTGGAGAACCTGGAGGAGAACGACAGGAGGAGCGACCTGGGCGGAGAACGTGGAGGAGAACGACAGGAGGGGCCACCTGGGCGGAGAACTTGGAGAACCTGGAGGAGAATGACAGGAGGAGCGACCTGGGCGGAGAACGTGGAGGAGAACGATAGGAGGGGCAACCTGTGCACAGCATCTGGCGGAGAACGTGGAGAAGAACGACAGGAGGAGCGACCTGGGCACAGAACGTGGAGGAGATCCTGGAGGAGAATGACAGGAGGAGCGACCTGGGGGCAGAACTTGGAGGAGATCCTGGAGGAGAACGACAGGAGGGCCCACCTGGGCGGAGAACCTGGAGAACCTGGAGGAGAACGACAGGAGGAGCAACCTGGGCACTGAACGTGGAGGAGAACCAGGAAGAGAACGACAGGAGGAGCCACCCGTGGGCAGAACTTGGAGGAGATCCTGGAGGAGAACGACAGACGGGCCCACCTGGGGGCAGAACTTGGAGAAGAACCTTGAGGAGAACGACAGGAGGAGCCACCTGGGTGCAGAACTTGGAGGAGAACCTTGAGGAGAACGACAGGAGGAGCGACCTGGGCAAAGAACGTGGAGGAGAACCTGGAGGAGAACGACAGGAGGAGCGACCTGGGCGCAGAACGTGGAGGAGAACCTCGAGGAGAACGACAGGAGGAGCCACCTGGGGGCAGAACTTGGAGGAGATCCTGGAGAACGACAGGAGGGGCCACCTGGGCGGAGAACTTGGAGAACCTGGAGGAGAACGACAGGAGGAGTGACCTGGGCGGAGAACGTGGAGGAGAACGATAGGAGGGGCAACCTGTGCGCAGCATCTGGAGGAGAACCTGGAGGAGAACGACAGGAGGAGCAACCTGGGCACAGAACGTGGAGGAGAACCAGGAAGAGAACGAAAGGAGGGGCCACCTGGGCGGAGAACTTGGAGAACCTGGAGGAGAACGACAGGAGGAGCGACCTGGGCGGAGAACCTGGCAGAGAACAACAGGAGGGGCCACCTGGGCACAGAACTTGGAGGACAACCTGGAGGAGAATGACAGGAGGAGCGACCTGGGCACAGAACGTGGAGGAGAACCTGGAGGAGAACCTGAAGGAGAACGACAGGAGGAGCCACCTGGGCACAGAACGTGGAGTAGAACCAGGAAGAGAACGACAGGAGGGGCCACCTCGGGGCAGAACTTGGAGGAGATCCTGGAGGAGAACGACAGGAGGAGCGACCTGGTCACAGAACTTGGAGGAGAACGACTGGAGGGACCACCTGGGCGGAGAACTTGGAGAACCTGGAGGAGAACGACAGGAGGAGCAACCTGGGAACAGAACGTGGAAGAGAACCTGGAGGAGAACGACAGGAGGAGCGACCTGGTCACAGAACTTGGAGGAGAACGACTGGAGGGACCACCTGGGCGGAGAACTTGGAGAACCTGGAGGAGAACGACAGGAGGAGCAACCTGGGCACAGAACGTGGAAGAGAACCTGGAGGAGAACGACAGGAGGAGCGACCTGGGCGGAGAACCTGGATTACCTGGAGGAGAACGACAGGAGGAGCGACCTGGTCACAGAACTTGGAGGAGAACGACAGGAGGGGCCACCTGGGCGGAGAACTTGGAGAACCTGGAGGAGAACGACAGGAGGAGCGACCTGGGCGGAGAACGTGGAGGAGAACGACAGGAGGGGCCACCTGGGCGGAGAACTTGGAGAACCTGGAGGAGAACGACAGGAGGAGCGACCTGGGCGGAGAACGTGGAGGAGAACGATAGGAGGGGCAACCTGTGCACAGCATCTGGCGGAGAACGTGGAGAAGAACGACAGGAGGAGCGACCTGGGCACAGAACGTGGAGGAGATCCTGGAGGAGAATGACAGGAGGAGCGACCTGGGGGCAGAACTTGGAGGAGATCCTGGAGGAGAACGACAGGAGGGCCCACCTGGGCGGAGAACCTGGAAAACCTGGAGGAGAACGACAGGAGGAGCAACCTGGGCACTGAACGTGGAGGAGAACCAGGAAGAGAACGACAGGAGGAGCCACCCGGGGGCAGAACTTGGAGGAGATCCTGGAGGAGAACGACAGACGGGCCCACCTGGGGGCAGAACTTGGAGAAGAACCTTGAGGAGAACGACAGGAGGAGCCACCTGGGCGGAGAACTTTGAGAACCTGGAGGAGAACGACAGGAGGAGCAACCTGGGCGGAGAACGTGGAGGAGAACGACAGGAGGAGCGACCTGGGCGCAGAACGTGGAGGAGATCCTGGAGGAGAACGACAGGAGGAGCGACCTGGGGGCAGAACTTGGAGGAGATCCTGGAGGAGAACGACAGGAGGGCCCACCTGGGCGGAGAACTTGGAGAACCTGGAGGGGAACGACAGGAGGAGCGACCTGGGCACAGAACGTGGAGTAGAACCAGGAAGAGAACGACAGAAGGGGCCACCTCGGGGCAGAACTTGGAGGAGATCCTGGAGGAGAACGACAGGAGGAGCGACCTGGTCACAGAACTTGGAGGAGAACGACTGGAGGAGCCACCTGGGGGCAGAACTTGGAGGAGATCCTGGAGGAGAACGACAGGAGGGGCCACCTGGGCGGAGAACTTGGAGAACCTGGAGGAGAACGACAGGAGGAGCGACCTGGGCGGAGAACGTGGAGGAGAACGACAGGAGGAGCGACCTGGGCGGAGAACGTGGAGGAGAACGACAGGAGGAGCGACCTGGGCGCAGAACGTGGAGGAGATCCTGGAGGAGAACGACAGGAGGAGCGACCTGGGGGCAGAACTTGGAGGAGATCCTGGAGGAGAACGACAGGAGGGCCCACCTGGGCGGAGAACCTGGAGAACCTGGAGGAGAACGACAGGAGGAGCAACCTGGGCACAGAACGTGGAGGAGATCCTGGAGGAGAACGACAGGAGGGGCCACCTGGGCGGAGAACTTGGAGAACCTGGAGGAGAACAACAGGAGGAGCGACCTGGGCGGAGAACCTGGCAGAGAACAACAGGAGGGGCCACCTGGGCACAGAACTTGGAGGACAACCTGGAGGAGAATGACAGGAGGAGCGACCTGGGCACAGAACGTGGAGGAGAACCTGGAGGACAACCTGAAGGAGAACGACAGGAGGGGCCACCTCGGGGCAGAACTTGGAGGAGATCCTGGAGGAGAACGACAGGAGGAGCAACCTGGTCACAGAACTTGGAGGAGAACGACTGGAGGGACCACCTGGGCGGAGAACTTGGAGAACCTGGAGGAGAACGACAGGAGGAGCAACCTGGGCACAGAACGTGGAAGAGAACCTGGAGGAGAACGACAGGAGGAGCCACCTGGGGGCAGAACTTGGAGGAGATCCTGGAGAACGACAGGAGGGGCCACCTGGGCGGAGAACTTGGAGAACCTGGAGGAGAACGACAGGAGGAGCGACCTGGGCACAGAACGTGGAGGAGAACCTGGAGGAGAACCTGAAGGAGAACGACAGGAGGAGCGACCTGGGCACAGAACGTGGAGGAGAACCTGGAGGAGAACAAAAGGAGGAGAAACCTGGGCACAGAACTTGGAGAAGAACGTGGAGGAGAACCTGGAGGAGAAAAAAAGGAGGAGAAACCTGGGCACAGAACTTGGAGAAGAACCTGGAGGAGAACGACAGGAGGAGCAACCTGGGCACAGAACGTGGAGGAGAACCTGGAGGAGAACGACAGGAGGAGCCACCTGGGGGCAGAACTTGGAGGAGATCCTGGAGGAGAACGACAGGAGGGCCCATCTGGGCGGAGAACCTGGAGAACCTGGAGGAGAACGACAGGAGGAGCAACCTGGGCACAGAATGTGGAGGAGAACCAGGAAGAGAACGACAGGAGGAGCCACCCGGGGGCAGAACTTGGAGGAGATCCTGGAGGAGAACGACAGGAGGGCCCACCTGGGCGGAGAACTTGGAGAACCTGGAGGAGAACGACAGGAGGAGCGACCTGGGCACAGAACGTGGAGTAGAACCAGGAAGAGAACGACAGGAGGGGCCACCTCGGGGCAGAACTTGGAGGAGATCCTGGAGGAGAACGACAGGAGGAGCGACCTGGTCACAGAACTTGGAGGAGAACGACAGGAGGGGCCACCTGGGCGGAGAACTTGGAGAACCTGGAGGAGAACGACAGGAGGAGCGACCTGGGCGGAGAACATGGAGGAGAAAATTAGGAGGGGCAACCTGTGCGCAGCATCTGGAGGAGAACCTGGAGGAAAACGACAGGAGGAGCGACCTGGGCACAGAACGTGGAGGAGATCCTGGAGGAGAACGACAGGAGGGGCCACCTGGGCGGAGAACTTGGAGAACCTGGAGGAGAACGACAGGAGGAGCGACCTGGGCCGAGAACCTGGCAGAGAACAACAGGAGGGGCCACCTGGGCACAGAACTTGGAGGACAACCTGGAGGAGAATGACAGGAGGAGCGACCTGGGCACAGAACGTGGAGGGGAACCTGGAGGAGAACCTGAAGGAGAACGACAGGAGGAGCGACCTGGGCACAGAACGTGGAGGAGAACCTGAAGGAGAACAAAAGGAGGAGCAACCTGGGCACAGAACTTGGAGGAGAACGTGGAGGAGAACGACAGGAGGAGCGACCTGGGCGCAGAACGTGGAGGAGATCCTGGAGGAGAACTACAGGATGAGCGACCTGGGGGCAGAACTTGGAGGAATTCCTGGAGGAGAACGACAGGAGGGCCCACCTGGGCGGAGAACCTGGAGAACCTGGAGGAGAACGACAGGAGGAGCAACCTGGGCGGAGAACTTGGAGGAGAACCAGGAAGAGAACGACAGGAGGAGCCACACGGGGGCAGAACTTGGAGGAGATCCTGGAGGAGAACGACAGGAGGGCCCACCTGGGGGCAGAACTTGGAGAAGAACCTTGAGGAGAACGACAGGAGGAGCCACCTGGGGGCAGAACTTGGAGGAGAACCTTGAGGAGAACGACAGGAGGAGCCACCTGGGCACAGAACGTGGAGGACAACCTGGAGGAGAACGACAGGAGGAGCGACCTGGTCACAGAACTTGGAGGAGAACGACAGGAGGGGCCACCTGGGCGGAGAACTTGGAGAACCTGGAGGAGAACGACAGGAGGAGCAACCTGGGCGCAGAACGTGGAGGAGAACCTGGAGGAGAACGACAGGAGGAGCCACCTGGGGGCAGAACTTGGAGGAGATCCTGGAGGAGAACGACAGGAGGGGCCACCTGGGCGGAGAACTTGGAGAACCTGGAGGAGAACGACAGGAGGAGCGACCTGGGCGGAGAACGTGGAGGAGAACGACAGGAGGAGCGACCTGGGGGCAGAACTTGGAGGAGATCCTGGAGGAGAACGACAGGAGGGCCCACATGGGCGGAGAACCTGGAGAACCTGGAGGAGAACGACAGGAGGAGCAACCTGGGCACAGAACGTGGAGGAGATCCTGGAGGAGAACGACAGGAGGGGCCACCTGGGCGGAGAACTTGGAGAACCTGGAGGAGAACGACAGGAGGAGCGACCTGGGCGGAGAACCTGGCAGAGAACAACAGGAGGGGCCACCTGGGCACAAAAGTTGGAGGACAACCTGGAGGAGAATGACAGGAGGAGCGACCTGGGCACAGAACGTGGAGGAGAACCTGGAGGAGAACCTGAAGGACAACGACAGGAGGAGCCACATGGGCACAGAACGTGGAGTAGAACCAGGAAGAGAACGACAGGAGGGGCCACCTCGGTGCAGAACTTGCAGGAGATCCTGGAGGAGAACGACAGGAGGAGCGACCTGGTCACAGAACTTGGAGGAGAACGACTGGAGGGACCACCTGGGTAGAGAACTTGGAGAACCTGGAGGAGAACGACAGGAGGAGCAACCTGGGCACAGAACGTGGAAGAGAACCTGGAGGAGAACGACAGCAGGAGCCACCTGGGGGCAGAACTTGGAGGAGATCCTGGAGAACGACAGGAGGGGCCACCTGGGCGGAGAACTTGGAGAACCTGGAGGAGAATGACAGGAGGAGCGGCCTGGGCACAGAACGTGGAGGAGAACCTGGAGGAGAACCTGAAGGAGAACGACAGGAGGAGCGACCTGGGCACAGAACGTGGAGGAGAACCTGGAGGAGAACAAAAGGAGGAGCAACCTGGGCACAGAACTTGGAGGAGAACCTGGAGGAGAACGACAGGAGGAGCAACCTGGGCGCAGAACGTGGAGGAGAACCTGGAGGAGAACGACAGGAGGAGCCACCTGGGGGCAGAACTTGGAGGAGATCCTGGAGAACGACAGGAGGGGCCACCTGGGCGGAGAACTTGGAGAACCTGGAGGAGAACGACAGGAGGAGTGACCTGGGCGGAGAACGTGGAGGAGAACGATAGGAGGGGCAACCTGTGCGCATCATCTGGAGGAGAACCTGGAGGAAAACGACAGGAGGAGCAACCTGGGCACAGAACGTGGAGGAGATCCTGGAGGAGAACGACAGGAGGGGCCACCTGGGCGGAGAACTTGGAGAACCTGGAGGAGAACGACAGGAGGAGCGACCTGGGCGGAGAACCTGGCAGAGAACAACAGGAGGGGCCACCTGGGCACAGAACTTGGAGGACAACCTGGAGGAGAATGACAGGAGGAGTGACCTGGGCACAGAACATGGAGGAGAACCTGGAGGAGAACCTGAAGGAGAACGACAGGAGGAGCGACCTGGGCACAGAACGTGGAGGAGAACCTGGAGGAGAACAAAAGGAGGAGCAACCTGGGCACAGAACTTGGAGGAGAACGACACGAGGAGCAACCTGGGCACAGAACGTGGAGGAGAACCTGGAGGAGAACGACAGGAGGAGCCACCTGAGGGCAGAACTTGGAGGAGATCCTGGAGGAGAACGACAGGAGGGGCCACCTGGGCGGAGAACTTGGAGAACCTGGAGGAGAACGACAGGAGGAGCCACCTGGGGGCAGAACTTGGAGGAGAACGATAGGAGGGGCAACCTGTGCACAGCATCTGGCGGAGAACGTGGAGAAGAACGACAGGAGGGGCCACCTGGGCGGAGAACTTGGAGAACCTGGAGGAGAACGACAGGAGGAGCAACCTGGGCGCAGAACGTGGAGGAGAACCTGGAGGAGAACGACAGGAGGAGCCACCTGGGGGCAGAACTTGGAGGAGATCCTGGAGGAGAACGACAGGAGGGGCCACCTGGGCGGAGAACTTGGAGAACCTGGAGGAGAACGACAGGAGGAGCCACCTGGGGGCAGAACTTGGAGGAGAATCTTGAGGAGAACGACAGGAGGAGCGACCTGGGCAAAGAACGTGGAGGAGAACCTGGAGGAGAACGACAGGAGGAGCGACCTGGTCACAGAACTTGGAGGAGAACGACAGGAGGGGCCACCTGGGCGGAGAACTTGGAGAACCTGGAGGAGAACGACAGGAGGAGCGACCTGGGCGGAGAACGTGGAGGAGAACGATAGGAGGGGCAACCTGTGCACAGCATCTGGCGGAGAACGTGGAGAAGAACGACAGGAGGAGCGACCTGGGCACAGAACGTGGAGGAGATCCTGGAGGAGAATGACAGGAGGAGCGACCTGGGGGCAGAACTTGGAGGAGATCCTGGAGGAGAACGACAGGAGGGCCCACCTGGGCGGAGAACCTGGAGAACCTGGAGGAGAACAACAGGAGGAGCAACCTGGGCACTGAACGTGGAGGAGAACCAGGAGTAGAACGACAGGAGGAGCCACCCGGGGACAGAACTTGGAGGAGATCCTGGAGGAGAACGACAGGAGGGCCCACCTGGGGGCAGAACTTGGAGAAGAACCTTGAGGAGAACGACAGGATGAGCCACCTGGGGGCAGAACTTGGAGGAGAACCTTGAGGAGAACGACAGGAGGAGCGACCTGGGCACAGAACGTGGAGTAGAACCTGGAGGAGAACGACAGGAGGAGCGACCTGGTCACAGAACTTGGAGGAGAACGACAGGAGGGGCCACCTGGGCGGAGAACCTGGAGAACCTGGAGGAGAACGACAGGAGGAGCAACCTGGGCACAGAACGTGGAGGAGATCCTGGAGGAGAACGACAGGAGGAGCGACCTGGGCACAGAACGTGGAGGAGAACCTGGAGGAGAACCTGAAGGAGAACGACAGGAGGAGCCACATGGGCACAGAACGTGGAGTAGAACCAGGAAGAGAACAACAGGAGGGGCCACCTCGGTGCAGAACTTGCAGGAGATCCTGGAGGAGAACGACAGGAGGAGCGACCTGGTCACAGAACTTGGAGGAGAACGACTGGAGGGACCACCTGGGTGGAGAACTTGGAGAACCTGGAGGAGAACGACAGGAGGAGCAACCTGGGCACAGAACGTGGAAGAGAACCTGGAGGAGAACGACAGGAGGAGCCACCTGGGGGCAGAACTTGGAGGAGATCCTGGAGAACGACAGGAGGGGCCACCTGGGCGGAGAACTTGGAGAACCTGGAGGAGAACGACAGGAGGAGCGACCTGGGCGGAGAACCTGGCAGAGAACAACAGGAGGGGCCACCTGGGCACAGAACTTGGAGGACAACCTGGAGGAGAATGACAGGAGGAGCGGCCTGGGCACAGAACGTGGAGGAGAACCTGGAGGAGAACCTGAAGGAGAACGACAGGAGGAGCGACCTGGGCACAGAACGTGGAGGAGAACCTGGAGGAGAACAAAAGGAGGAGCAACCTGGGCACAGAACTTGGAGGAGAACCTGGAGGAGAACGACAGGAGGAGCCACCTGGGGGCAGAACTTGGAGAACCTGGAGGAGAACGACAGGAGGAGCGACCTGGGCGGAGAACTTGGAGAACCTGGAGGAGAACGACAGGAGGAGCGACCTGGGCGGAGAACTTGGAGAACCTGGAGGAGAACGACAGGAGGAGCAACCTGGGCGCAGAACGTGGAGGAGAACCTGGAGGAGAACAAAAGGAGGAGCAACCTGGGCACAGAACTTGGAGGAGAACCTGGAGGAGAACGACAGGAGGAGCCACCTGGGGGCAGAACTTGGAGGAGATCCTGGAGAACGACAGGAGGGGCCACCTGGGCGGAGAACTTTGAGAACCTGGAGGAGAACGACAGGAGGAGTGACCTGGGCGGAGAACGTGGAGGAGAACGATAGGAGGGGCAACCTGTGCGCAGCATCTGGAGGAGAACCTGGAGGAAAACGACAGGAGGAGCGACCTGGGCACAGAACGTGGAGGAGAACCTGGAGGAGAACAAAAGGAGGAGCAACCTGGGCACAGAACTTGGAGGAGAACCTGGAGGAGAACGACAGGAGGAGCAACCTGGGCACAGAACGTGGAGGAGAACCTGGAGGAGAACGACAGGAGGAGCCACCTGGGGGCAGAACTTGGAGGAGATCCTGGAGGAGAACGACAGGAGGGGCCACCTGGGCGGAGAACTTGGAGAACCTGGAGGAGAACGACAGGAGGAGCAACCTGGGCGGAGAACGTGGAGGAGAACGACAGGAGGAGCGACCTGGGCGCAGAACGTGGAGGAGATCCTGGAGGAGAACGACAGGAGGAGCGACCTGGGGGCAGAACTTGGAGGAGATCCTGGAGGAGAACGACAGGAGGGCCCACCTGGGCGGAGAACTTGGAGAACCTGGAGGGGAACGACAGGAGGAGCGACCTGGGCACAGAACGTGGAGTAGAACCAGAAAGAGAACGACAGGAGGGGCCACCTCGGGGCAGAACTTGGAGGAGATCCTGGAGGAGAACGACAGGAGGAGCGACCTGGTCACAGAACTTGGAGGAGAACGACTGGAGGAGCCACCTGGGGGCAGAACTTGGAGGAGATCCTGGAGGAGAACGACAGGAGGGGCCACCTGGGCGGAGAACTTGGAGAACCTGGAGGAGAACGACAGGAGGAGCGACCTGGGCGGAGAACGTGGAGGAGAACGACATGAGGAGCGACCTGGGCGGAGAACGTGGAGGAGAACGACAGGAGGAGTGACCTGGGCGGAGAACGTGGAGGAGAACGATAGGAGGGGCAACCTGTGCGCAGCATCTGGAGGAGAACCTGGAGGAAAACGACAGGAGGAGCGACCTGGGCACAGAACGTGGAGGACATCCTGGAGGAGAACGACAGGAGGGGCCACCTGGGCGGAGAACTTGGAGAACCTGGAGGAGAACGACAGGAGGAGCGACCTGGGCGGAGAACCTGGCAGAGAACAACAGGAGGGGCCACCTGGGCACAGAACTTGGAGGACAACCTGGAGGAGAATGACAGGAGGAGCGACCTGGGCACAGAACGTGGAGGAGAACCTGAAGGAGAACCTGAAGGAGAACGACAGGAGGAGCGACCTGGGCACAGAACGTGGAGGAGAACCTGGAGGAGAACAAAAGGAGGAGCAACCTGGGCACAGAACTTGGAGGAGAACGACAGGAGGAGCAACCTGGGCACAGAACGTGGAGGAGAACCTGGAGGAGAACGACAGGAGGAGCCACCTGGGGGCAGAACTTGGAGGAGATCCTGGAGGAGAACGACAGGAGGGGCCACCTGGGCGGAGAACTTGGAGAACCTGGAGGAGAACGACAGGAGGAGCGACCTGGGCGGAGAACGTGGAGGAGAACGACAGGAGGGGCCACCTGGGCGGAGAACTTGGAGAACCTGGAGGAGAACGACAGGAGGAGCGACCTGGGCGGAGAACGTGGAGGAGAACGATAGGAGGGGCAACCTGTGCCCAGCATCTGGCGGAGAACGTGGAGAAGAACGACAGGAGGAGCGACCTGGGAACAGAACGTGGAGGAGATCCTGGAGGAGAATGACAGGAGGAGCGACCTGGGGGCAGAACTTGGAGGAGATCCTGGAGGAGAACGACAGGAGGGCCCACCTGGGCGGAGAACCTGGAGAACCTGGAGGAGAACGACAGGAGGAGCAACCTGGGCACTGAACGTGGAGGAGAACCAGGAAGAGAACGACAGGAGGAGCCACCCGGGGGCAGAACTTGGAGGAGATCCTGGAGGAGAACGACAGGAGGGCCCACCTGGGGGCAGAACTTGGAGAAGAACCTTGAGGAGAACGACAGGAGGAGGCACCTGGGTGCAGTACTTGGAGGAGAACCTTGAGGAGAACGACAGGAGAAGCGACCTGGGCACATAACGTGGAGGAGAACCTGGAGGAGAACGACAGGAGGAGCGACCTGGTCACAGAGCTTGGAGGAGAACGACAGGAGGGGCCACCTTGGCGGAGAACTTGGAGAACCTGAAGGAGAACGACAGGAGGAGCAACCTGGGCGCAGAACGTGGAGGAGAACCTGGAGGAGAACGACAGGAGGAGCCACCTGGGGTCAGAACTTGGAGGAGATCCTGGAGAACGACAGGAGGGGCCACCTGGGCGGAGAACTTGGAGAACCTGGAGGAGAACGACAGGAGGAGTGACCTGGGCGAAGAACGTGGAGGAGAACGATAGGAGGGGCAACCTGTGCGCAGCATCTGGAGGAGAACCTGGAGGAAAACGACAGGAGGAGCGACCTGGGCACAGAACGTGGAGGAGAACCTGGAGGAGAACAAAAGGAGGAGCAACCTGGGCACAGAACTTGGAGGAGAACCTGGAGGAGAACGACAGGAGGAGCAACCTGGGCACAGAACGTGGAGGAGAACCTGGAGGAGAACGACAGGAGGAGCCACCTGGGGGCAGAACTTGGAGGAGATCCTGGAGGAGAACGACAGGAGGGGCCACCTGGGCGGAGAACTTGGAGAACCTGGAGGAGAACGACAGGAGGAGCGACCTGGGCGGAGAACGTGGAGGAGAACGACAGGAGGAGCGACCTGGGGGCAGAACTTGGAGGAGATCCTGGAGGAGAACGACAGGAGGGCCCACCTGGGCGGAGAACCTGGAGAACCTGGAGGAGAACGACAGGAGGAGCAACCTGGGCACAGAACGTGGAGGAGATCCTGGAGGAGAACGACAGGAGGGGCCACCTGGGCGGAGAACTTGGAGAACCTGGAGGAGAACAACAGGAGGAGCGACCTGGGCGGAGAACCTGGCAGAGAACAACAGGAGGGGCCACCTGGGCACAAAAGTTGGAGGACAACCTGGAGGAGAATGACAGGAGGAGCGACCTGGGCACAGAACGTGGAGGAGAACCTGGAGGAGAACCTGAAGGACAACGACAGGAGGAGCCACATGGGCACAGAACGTGGAGTAGAACCAGGAAGAGAACGACAGGAGGGGCCACCTCGGTGCAGAACTTGCAGGAGATCCTGGAGGAGAACGACAGGAGGAGCGACCTGGTCACAGAACTTGGAGGAGAACGACTGGAGGGACCACCTGGGTGGAGAACTTGGAGAACCTGGAGGAGAACGACAGGAGGAGCAACCTGGGCACAGAACGTGGAAGAGAACCTGGAGGAGAACGACAGCAGGAGCCACCTGGGGGCAGAACTTGGAGGAGATCCTGGAGAACGACAGGAGGGGCCACCTGGGCGGAGAACTTGGAGAACCTGGAGGAGAATGACAGGAGGAGCGGCCTGGGCACAGAACGTGGAGGAGAACCTGGAGGAGAACCTGAAGGAGAACGACAGGAGGAGCGACCTGGGCACAGAACGTGGAGGAGAACCTGGAGGAGAACAAAAGGAGGAGCAACCTGGGCACAGAACTTGGAGGAGAACCTGGAGGAGAACGACAGGAGGAGCAACCTGGGCGCAGAGCGTGGAGGAGAACCTGGAGGAGAACGACAGGAGGAGCCACCTGGGGGCAGAACTTGGAGGAGATCCTGGAGAACGACAGGAGGGGCCACCTGGGCGGAGAACTTGGAGAACCTGGAGGAGAACGACAGGAGGAGTGACCTGGGCGGAGAACGTGGAGGAGAACGATAGGAGGGGCAACCTGTGCGCATCATCTGGAGGAGAACCTGGAGGAAAACGACAGGAGGAGCAACCTGGGCACAGAACGTGGAGGAGATCCTGGAGGAGAACGACAGGAGGGGCCACCTGGGCGGAGAACTTGGAGAACCTGGAGGAGAACGACAGGAGGAGCGACCTGGGCGGAGAACCTGGCAGAGAACAACAGGAGGGGCCACCTGGGCACAGAACTTGGAGGACAACCTGGAGGAGAATGACAGGAGGAGTGACCTGGGCACAGAACATGGAGGAGAACCTGGAGGAGAACCTGAAGGAGAACGACAGGAGGAGCGACCTGGGCACAGAACGTGGAGGAGAACCTGGAGGAGAACAAAAGGAGGAGCAACCTGGGCACAGAACTTGGAGGAGAACGACACGAGGAGCAACCTGGGCACAGAACGTGGAGGAGAACCTGGAGGAGAACGACAGGAGGAGCCACCTGGGGGCAGAACTTGGAGGAGATCCTGGAGGAGAACGACAGGAGGGGCCACCTGGGCGGAGAACTTGGAGAACCTGGAGGAGAACGACAGGAGGAGCGACCTGGGCGGAGAACGTGGAGGAGAACGACAGGAGGGGCCACCTGGGCGGAGAACTTGGAGAACCTGGAGGAGAACGACAGGAGGAGCGACCTGGGCGGAGAACGTGGAGGAGAACGATAGGAGGGGCAACCTGTGCACAGCATCTGGCGGAGAACGTGGAGAAGAACGACAGGAGGGGCCACCTGGGCGGAGAACTTGGAGAACCTGGAGGAGAACGACAGGAGGAGCAACCTGGGCGCAGAACGTGGAGGAGAACCTGGAGGAGAACGACAGGAGGAGCCACCTGGGGGCAGAACTTGGAGGAGATCCTGGAGGAGAACGACAGGAGGGGCCACCTGGGCGGAGAACTTGGAGAACCTGGAGGAGAACGACAGGAGGAGCCACCTGGGGGCAGAACTTGGAGGAGAATCTTGAGGAGAACGACAGGAGGAGCGACCTGGGCAAAGAACGTGGAGGAGAACCTGGAGGAGAACGACAGGAGGAGCGACCTGGTCACAGAACTTGGAGGAGAACGACAGGAGGGGCCACCTGGGCGGAGAACTTGGAGAACCTGGAGGAGAACGACAGGAGGAGCGACCTGGGCGGAGAACGTGGAGGAGAACGATAGGAGGGGCAACCTGTGCACAGCATCTGGCGGAGAACGTGGAGAAGAACGACAGGAGGAGCGACCTGGGCACAGAACGTGGAGGAGATCCTGGAGGAGAATGACAGGAGGAGCGACCTGGGGGCAGAACTTGGAGGAGATCCTGGAGGAGAACGACAGGAGGGCCCACCTGGGCGGAGAACCTGGAGAACCTGGAGGAGAACAACAGGAGGAGCAACCTGGGCACTGAACGTGGAGGAGAACCAGGAGTAGAACGACAGGAGGAGCCACCCGGGGACAGAACTTGGAGGAGATCCTGGAGGAGAACGACAGGAGGGCCCACCTGGGGGCAGAACTTGGAGAAGAACCTTGAGGAGAACGACAGGATGAGCCACCTGGGGGCAGAACTTGGAGGAGAACCTTGAGGAGAACGACAGGAGGAGCGACCTGGGCACAGAACGTGGAGGAGAACCTGGAGGAGAACGACAGGAGGAGCGACCTGGTCACAGAACTTGGAGGAGAACGACAGGAGGAGCCACCTGGGGGCAGAACTTGGAGGAGATCCTGGAGGAGAACGACAGCAGGAGAAACCTGGCCGGAGAACTTGGAGAACCTGGAGGACAACGACAGGAGGAGCGACCTGGGCGGAGAACGTGGAGGAGAACGACAGGAGGAGCGACCTGAGGGCAGAACTTGGAGGAGATCCTGGAGGAGAACGACAGGAGGGCCCACCTGGGCGGAGAACTTGGAGAACCTGGAGGAGAACGACAGGAGGAGCCACCTGGGGGCAGAACTTGGAGGAGAATCTTGAGGAGAACGACAGGAGGAGCGACCTGGGCAAAGAACGTGGAGGAGAACCTGGAGGAGAACGACAGGAGGAGCGACCTGGTCACAGAACTTGGAGGAGAACGACAGGAGGGGCCACCTGGGCGGAGAACTTGGAGAACCTGGAGGAGAACGACAGGAGGAGCGACCTGGGCGGAGAACGTGGAGGAGAACGATAGGAGGGGCAACCTGTGCACAGCATCTGGCGGAGAACGTGGAGAAGAACGACAGGAGGAGCGACCTGGGCACAGAACGTGGAGGAGATCCTGGAGGAGAATGACAGGAGGAGCGACCTGGGGGCAGAACTTGGAGGAGATCCTGGAGGAGAACGACAGGAGGGCCCACCTGGGCGGAGAACCTGGAGAACCTGGAGGAGAACAACAGGAGGAGCAACCTGGGCACTGAACGTGGAGGAGAACCAGGAGTAGAACGACAGGAGGAGCCACCCGGGGACAGAACTTGGAGGAGATCCTGGAGGAGAACGACAGGAGGGCCCACCTGGGGGCAGAACTTGGAGAAGAACCTTGAGGAGAACGACAGGATGAGCCACCTGGGGGCAGAACTTGGAGGAGAACCTTGAGGAGAACGACAGGAGGAGCGACCTGGGCACAGAACGTGGAGGAGAACCTGGAGGAGAACGACAGGAGGAGCGACCTGGTCACAGAACTTGGAGGAGAACGACAGGAGGAGCCACCTGGGGGCAGAACTTGGAGGAGATCCTGGAGGAGAACGACAGCAGGAGAAACCTGGCCGGAGAACTTGGAGAACCTGGAGGACAACGACAGGAGGAGCGACCTGGGCGGAGAACGTGGAGGAGAACGACAGGAGGAGCGACCTGAGGGCAGAACTTGGAGGAGATCCTGGAGGAGAACGACAGGAGGGCCCACCTGGGCGGAGAACCTGGAGAACCTGGAGGAGAACGACAGGAGGAGCAACCTGGTCACAGAACTTGGAGGAGAACGACTGGAGGGACCACCTGGGCGGAGAACTTGGAGAACCTGGAGGAGAACGACAGGAGGAGCAACCTGGGCACAGAACGTGGAAGAGAACCTGGAGGAGAACGACAGGAGGAGCCACCTGGGGGCAGAACTTGGAGGAGATCCTGGAGAACGACAGGAGGGGCCACCTGGGCGGAGAACTTGGAGAACCTGGAGGAGAACGACAGGAGGAGCAACCTGGGCACTGAACGTGGAGGAGAACCAGGAAGAGAACGACAGGAGGAGCCACCTGGGGGCAGAACTTGGAGGAGATCCTGGAGAACGACAGGAGGGGCCACCTGGGCGGAGAACTTGGAGAACCTGGAGGAGAACGACAGGAGGAGCAACCTGGGCACTGAACGTGGAGGAGAACCAGGAAGAGAACGACAGGAGGAGCCACCCGGGGGCAGAACTTGGAGGAGATCCTGGAGGAGAACGACAGGAGGGCCCACCTGGGGGCAGAACTTGGAGAAGAACCTTGAGGAGAAAAACAGGAGGAGCCACCTGGGGGCAGAACTTGGAGGAGAACCTTGAGGAGAACGACAGGAGGAGCGACCTGGGCACAGAACGTGGAGGAGAACCTGGAGGAGAACGACAGGAGGAGCGACCTGGTCACAGAACGTGGAGGAGAACCTGGAGGAGAACGACAGGAGGAGTGACCTGGGCGGAGAACGTAGAGGAGAACGATAGGGAGGGCAACCTGTGCGCAGCATCTGGAGGAGAACCTGGAGGAAAACGACAGGAGGAGCGACCTGGGCACAGAACGTGGAGGACATCCTGGAGGAGAACGACAGGAGGGGCCACCTGGGCGGAGAACTTGGAGAACCTGGAGGAGAACGACAGGAGGAGCGACCTGGGCGGAGAACCTGGCAGAGAACAACAGGAGGGGCCACCTGGGCACAGAACTTGGAGGACAACCTGGAGGAGAATGACAGGAGGAGCGACCTGGGCACAGAACGTGGAGGAGAACCTGGAGGAGAACCTGAAGGAGAACGACAGGAGGAGCGACCTGGGCACAGAACGTGGAGGAGAACCTGGAGGAGAACAAAAGGAGGAGCAACCTGGGCACAGAACTTGGAGGAGAACGACAGGAGGAGCAACCTGGGCACAGAACGTGGAGGAGAACCTGGAGGAGAACGACAGGAGGAGCGACCTGGGCACAGAACGTGGAGGAGATCCTGGAGGAGAACGACAGGAGGGGCCACCTGGGCGGAGAACTTGGAGAACCTGGAGGAGAACGACAGGAGGAGCGACCTGGGCGGAGAACCTGGCAGAGAACAACAGGAGGGGCCACCTGGGCACAGAACTTGGAGGACAACCTGGAGGAGAATGACAGGAGGAGCGACCTGGGCACAGAACGTGGAGGAGAACCTGAAGGAGAACCTGAAGGAGAACGACAGGAGGAGCGACCTGGGCACAGAACGTGGAGGAGAACCTGGAGGAGAACAAAAGGAGGAGCAACCTGGGCACAGAACTTGGAGGAGAACGACAGGAGGAGAAACCTGGGCACAGAACGTGGAGGAGAACCTGGAGGAGAACGACAGGAGGAGCCACCTGGGGGCAGAACTTGGAGGAGATCCTGGAGGAGAACGACAGGAGGGGCCACCTGGGCGGAGAACTTGGAGAACCTGGAGGAGAACGACAGGAGGAGCGACCTGGGCGGAGAACGTGGAGGAGAACGACAGGAGGGGCCACCTGGGCGGAGAACTTGGAGAACCTGGAGGAGAACGACAGGAGGAGCGACCTGGGCGGAGAACGTGGAGGAGAACGATAGGAGGGGCAACCTGTGCCCAGCATCTGGCGGAGAACGTGGAGAAGAACGACAGGAGGAGCGACCTGGGAACAGAACGTGGAGGAAATCCTGGAGGAGAATGACAGGAGGAGCGACCTGGGGGCAGAACTTGGAGGAGATCCTGGAGGAGAACGACAGGAGGGCCCACCTGGGCGGAGAACCTGGAGAACCTGGAGGAGAACGACAGGAGGAGCAACCTGGGCACTGAACGTGGAGGAGAACCAGGAAGAGAACGACAGGAGGAGCCACCCGGGGGCAGAACTTGGAGGAGATCCTGGAGGAGAACGACAGGAGGGCCCACCTGGGGGCAGAACTTGGAGAAGAACCTTGAGGAGAACGACAGGAGGAGGCACCTGGGTGCAGTACTTGGAGGAGAACCTTGAGGAGAACGACAGGAGAAGCGACCTGGGCACATAACGTGGAGGAGAACCTGGAGGAGAACGACAGGAGGAGCGACCTGGTCACAGAGCTTGGAGGAGAACGACAGGAGGGGCCACCTTGGCGGAGAACTTGGAGAACCTGAAGGAGAACGACAGGAGGAGCAACCTGGGCGCAGAACGTGGAGGAGAACCTGGAGGAGAACGACAGGAGGAGCCACCTGGGGGCAGAACTTGGAGGAGATCCTGGAGAACGACAGGAGGGGCCACCTGGGCGGAGAACTTGGAGAACCTGGAGGAGAACGACAGGAGGAGTGACCTGGGCGGAGAACGTGGAGGAGAACGATAGGAGGGGCAACCTGTGCGCAGCATCTGGAGGAGAACCTGGAGGAAAACGACAGGAGGAGCGACCTGGGCACAGAACGTGGAGGAGAACCTGGAGGAGAACAAAAGGAGGAGCAACCTGGGCACAGAACTTGGAGGAGAACCTGGAGGAGAACGACAGGAGGAGCAACCTGGGCACAGAACGTGGAGGAGAACCTGGAGGAGAACGACAGGAGGAGCCACCTGGGGGCAGAACTTGGAGGAGATCCTGGAGGAGAACGACAGGAGGGGCCACCTGGGCGGAGAACTTGGAGAACCTGGAGGAGAACGACAGGAGGAGCAACCTGGGCGGAGAACGTGGAGGAGAACGACAGGAGGAGCGACCTGGGCGCAGAACGTGGAGGAGATCCTGGAGGAGAACGACAGGAGGAGCGACCTGGGGGCAGAACGTGGAGGAGATCCTGGAGGAGAACGACAGGAGGGGCCACCTGGGCGGAGAACTTGGAGAACCGGGAGGAGAACGACAGGAGGAGCGACCTGGGCGGAGAACGTGGAGGAGAACGATAGGAGGGGGCAACCTGTGCACAGCATCTGGCGGAGAACGTGGAGAAGAACGACAGGAGAGCGACCTGGCACAGAACGTGGAGGAGATCCTGGAGGAGAATGACAGGAGTAGCGACCTGGGGGCAGAACTTGGAGGAGATCCTGGAGGAGAACGACAGGAGGGCCCACCTGGGCGGAGAACCTGGAGAACCTGGAGGAGAAGACAGGAGGAGCAACCTGGGCACTGAACGTGGAGGAGAACCAGGAAGAGAACGACAGGAGGAGCCACCCGGGGGCAGAACTTGGAGGAGATCCTGGAGGAGAACGACAGGAGGGCCCACCTGGGGGCAGAACTTGGAGAAGAACCTTGAGGAGAACGACAGGAGGAGCCACCTGGGCGGAGAACTTGGAGAACCTGGAGGAGAACGACAGGAGGAGCAACCTGGGCGGAGAACGTGGAGGAGAACGACAGGAGGAGCGACCTGGGCGCAGAACGTGGAGGAGATCCTGGAGGAGAACGACAGGAGGAGCGACCTGGGGGCAGAACTTGGAGAACCTGGAGGAGAACGACAGGAGGAGCAACCTGGGCGCAGAACGTGGAGGAGAACCTGGAGGAGAACAAAAGGAGGAGCAACCTGGGAACAGAACTTGGAGGAGAACCTGGAGGAGAACGACAGGAGGAGCCACCTGGGGGCAGAACTTGGAGGAGATCCTGGAGAACGACAGGAGGGGCCACCTGGGCGGAGAACTTGGAGAACCTGGAGGAGAACGACAGGAGGAGTGACCTGGGCGGAGAACGTGGAGGAGAACGATAGGAGGGGCAACCTGTGCGCAGCATCTGGAGGAGAACCTGGAGGAAAACGACAGGAGGAGCGACCTGGGCACAGAACGTGGAGGAGAACCTGGAGGAGAACAAAAGGAGGAGCAACCTGGGCACAGAACTTGGAGGAGAACCTGGAGGAGAACGACAGAAGGAGCAACCTGGGCACAGAACGTGGAGGAGAACCTGGAGGAGAACGACAGGAGGAGCCACCTGGGGGCAGAACTTGGAGGAGATCCTGGAGGAGAACGACAGGAGGGGCCACCTGGGCGGAGAACTTGGAGAACCTGGAGGAGAACGACAGGAGGAGCAACCTGGGCGGAGAACGTGGAGGAGAACGACAGGAGGAGCGACCTGGGCGCAGAACGTGGAGGAGATCCTGGAGGAGAACGACAGGAGGAGCGACCTGGGGGCAGAACGTGGAGGAGATCCTGGAGGAGAACGACAGGAGGGGCCACCTGGGCGGAGAACTTGGAGAACCGGGAGGAGAACGACAGGAGGAGCGACCTGGGCGGAGAACGTGGAGGAGAACGATAGGAGGGGCAACCTGTGCACAGCATCTGGCGGAGAACGTGGAGAAGAACGACAGGGAGGAGCGACCTGGGCACAGAACGTGGAGGAGATCCTGGAGGAGAATGACAGGAGTAGCGACCTGGGGGCAGAACTTGGAGGAGATCCTGGAGGAGAACGACAGGAGGGCCCACCTGGGCGGAGAACCTGGAGAACCTGGAGGAGAAAGACAGGAGGAGCAACCTGGGCACTGAACGTGGAGGAGAACCAGGAAGAGAACGACAGGAGGAGCCACCCGGGGGCAGAACTTGGAGGAGATCCTGGAGGAGAACGACAGGAGGGCCCACCTGGGGGCAGAACTTGGAGAAGAACCTTGAGGAGAACGACAGGAGGAGCCACCTGGGCGGAGAACTTGGAGAACCTGGAGGAGAACGACAGGAGGAGCAACCTGGGCGGAGAACGTGGAGGAGAACGACAGGAGGAGCGACCTGGGCGCAGAACGTGGAGGAGATCCTGGAGGAGAACGACAGGAGGAGCGACCTGGGGGCAGAACTTGGAGGAGATCCTGGAGGAGAACGACAGGAGGGCCCACCTGGGCGGAGAACTTGGAGAACCTGGAGGGGAACGACAGGAGGAGCGACCTGGGCACAGAACGTGGAGTAGAACCAGGAAGAGAACGACAGGAGGGGCCACCTCGGGGCAGAACTTGGAGGAGATCCTGAAGGAGAACGACAGGAGGAGCGACCTGGTCACAGAACTTGGAGGAGAACGACTGGAGGAGCCACCTGGGGGCAGAACTTGGAGGAGATCCTGGAGGAGAACGACAGGAGGAGCGACCTGGGCGGAGAACGTAGAGGAGAACGACAGGAGGAGCGACCTGGGCGGAGAACGTGGAGGAGAACGACAGGAGGAGCGACCTGGGCGCAGAACGTGGAGGAGATCCTGGAGGAGAACGACAGGAGAAGCGACCTGGGGGCAGAACTTGGAGGAGATCCTGGAGGAGAACGACAGGAGGGCCCACCTGGGCGGAGAACCTGGAGAACCTGGAGGAGAACGACAGGAGGAGCAACCTGGGCACAGAACGTGGAGGAGATCCTGGAGGAGAACGACAGGAGGGGCCACCTGGGCGGAGAACTTGGAGAACCTGGAGGAGAACAACAGGAGGAGCGACCTGGGCGGAGAACCTGGCAGAGAACAACAGGAGGGGCCACCTGGGCACAGAACTTGGAAGACAACCTGGAGGAGAATGACAGGAGGAGCGACCTGGGCACAGAACGTGGAGGAGAACCTGGAGGACAACCTGAAGGAGAACGACAGCAGGGGCCACCTCGGGGCAGAACTTGGAGGAGATCCTGGAGGAGAACGACAGCAGGAGCAACCTGGTCACAGAACTTGGAGGAGAACGACTGGAGGGACCACCTGGGCGGAGAACTTGGAGAACCTGGAGGAGAACGACAGGAGGAGCAACCTGGGCACAGAACGTGGAAGAGAACCTGGAGGAGAACGACAGGAGGAGCCACCTGGGGGCAGAACTTGGAGGAGATCCTGGAGAACGACAGGAGGGGCCACCTGGGCGGAGAACTTGGAGAACCTGGAGGAGAACCACAGGAGGAGCGACCTGGGCACAGAACGTGGAGGAGAACCTGGAGGAGAACCTGAAGGAGAACGACAGGAGGAGCGACCTGGGCACAGAACGTGGAGGAGAACCTGGAGGAGAACAAAAGGAGGAGAAACCTGGGCACAGAACTTGGAGAAGAACGTGGAGGAGAACCTGGAGGAGAAAAAAAGGAGGAGAAACCTGGGCACAGAACTTGGAGAAGAACCTGGAGGAGAACGACAGGAGGAGCGACCTGGGCACAGAACGTGGAGGAGATCCTGGAGGAGAACGACAGGAGGAGCCACCTGGGGGCAGAACTTGGAGGAGATCCTGGAGGAGAACGACAGGAGGGCCCACCTGGGCGGAGAACCTGGAGAACCTGGAGGAGAACGAAAGGAGGAGCAACCTGGGCACAGAACGTGGAGGAGATCCTGGAGGAGAACGACAGGAGGGGCCACCTGGGCGGAGAACTTGGAGAACCTGGAGGAGAACAACAGGAGGAGCGACCTGGGCGGAGAACCTGGCAGAGAACAACAGGAGGGGCCACCTGGGCACAGAACTTGGAGGACAACCTGGAGGAGAATGACAGGAGGAGCGACCTGGGCACAGAACGTGGAGGAGAACCTGGAGGACAACCTGAAGGAGAACGACAGCAGGGGCCACCTCGGGCAGAACTTGGAGGAGATCCTGGAGGAGAACGACAGGAGGAGCAACCTGGTCACAGAACTTGGAGGAGAACGACTGGAGGGACACCTGGGCGGAGAACTTGGAGAACCTGGAGGAGAACGACAGGAGGAGCAACCTGGGCACAGAACGTGGAAGAGAACCTGGAGGAGAACGACAGGAGGAGCCACCTGGGGGCAGAACTTGGAGGAGATCCTGGAGAACGACAGGAGGGGCCACCTGGGCGGAGAACTTGGAGAACCTGGAGGAGAACGACAGGAGGAGCGACCTGGGCACAGAACGTGGAGGAGAACATGGAGGAGAACCTGAAGGAGAACGACAGGAGGAGCGACCTGGGCACAGAACGTGGAGGAGAACCTGGAGGAGAACAAAAGGAGGAGAAACCTGGGCACAGAACTTGGAGAAGAACGTGAAGGAGAACCTGGAGGAGAAAAAAAGGAGGAGAAACCTGGGCACAGAACTTGGAGAAGAACCTGGAGGAGAACGACAGGAGGAGCGACCTGGGCACAGAACGTGGAGGAGATCCTGGAGGAGAACGACAGGAGGAGCCACCTGGGGGCAGAACTTGGAGGAGATCCTGGAGGAGAACGACAGGAGGGCCCACCTGGGCGGAGAACCTGGAGGAGAACGACAGGAGGAGCAACCTGGGCACAGAACGTGGAGGAGATCCTGGAGGAGAACGACAGGAGGGGCCACCTGGGCGGAGAACTTGGAGAACCTGGAGGAGAACAACAGGAGGAGCGACCTGGGCGGAGAACCTGGCAGAGAACAACAGGAGGGGCCACCTGGGCACAGAACTTGGAGGACAACCTGGAGGAGAATGACAGGAGGAGCGACCTGGGCACAGAACGTGGAGGAGAACCTGGAGGACAACCTGAAGGAGAACGACAGCAGGGGCCACCTCGGGGCAGAACTTGGAGGAGATCCTGGAGGAGAACGACAGGAGGAGCAAACCTGGTCACAGAACTTGGAGGAGAACGACTGGAGGGACCACCTGGGCGGAGAACTTGGAGAACCTGGAGGAGAACGACAGGAGGAGCAACCCTGGGCACAGAACGTGGAAGAGAACCTGGAGGAGAACGACAGGAGGAGCCACCTGGGGGCAGAACTTGGAGGAGATCCTGGAGAACGACAGGAGGGGCCACCTGGGCGGAGAACTTGGAGAACCTGGAGGGAGAAACGACAGGAGGAGCGACCTGGGTACAGAACGTGGAGGAGAACCTGGAGGAGAACCTGAAGGAGAACGACAGGAGGAGCGACCTGGGCACAGAACGTGGAGGAGAACCTGGAGAGAACAAAAGGAGGAGAAACCTGGGCACAGAACTTGGAGAAGAACGTGGAGGAGAAACCTGGAGGAGAAAAAAAGGAGGAGAAACCTGGGCACAGAACTTGGAGAAGAACCTGGAGGAGAACGACAGGAGGAGCGGACCTGGGCACAGAACGTGGAGGAGATCCTGGAGGAGAACGACAGGAGGAGCCACCTGGGGGCAGAAACTTGGAGGAGATCCTGGAGGAGAACGACAGGAGGGCCCACCTGGGCGGAGAACCTGGAGAACCTGGAGGAGAACGACAGGAGGAGCGACCTGGGCGGAGAACGTGGAGGAGAACGACAGGAGGAGCGACCTGGGGGCAGAACTTGGAGGAGATCCTGGAGAGAACGACAGGAGGGCCCACCTGGGCGGAGAACCTGGAGAACCTGGAGGAGAACGACAGGAGGAGCAACCTGGGCACAGAACGTGGAGGAGATCCTGGAGGAGAACGACAGGAGGGGCCACCTGGGCGGAGAACTTGGAGAACCTGGAGGAGAACGACAGGAGGAGCAACCTGGGCACAGAACGTGGAGGAGAACCTAGAGGAGAACGACAGGAGGAGCCACCTGGGGGCAGAACTTGGAGGAGATCCTGGAGGAGAACGACAGGAGGGGCCACCTGGGCGGAGAACTTGGAGAACCTGGAGGAGAACGACAGGAGGAGCGACCTGGGCACAGAACGTGGAGGAGAACCTGGAGGAGAACCTGAAGGAGAACGACAGGAGGAGCGACCTGGGCACAGAACGTGGAGGAGAACCTGGAGGAGAACAAAAGGAGGAGAAACCTGGGCACAGAACTTGGAGAAGAACGTGGAGGAGAAACCTGGAGGAGAAAAAAAGGAGGAGAAACCTGGGCACAGAACTTGGAGAAGAACCTGGAGGAGAACCGACAGGAGGAGCAACCTGGGCACAGAACGTGGAGGAGATCCTGGAGGAGAACGACAGGAGGAGCACCTGGGGGCAGAACTTGGAGGAGATCCTGGAGGAGAACGACAGGAGGGCCCACCTGGGCGGAGAACCTGGAGGAGAACGACAGGAGGAGCAACCTGGGCACAGAACGTGGAGGAGATCCTGGAGGAGAACGACAGGAGGGGCCACCTGGGCGGAGAACTTGGAGAACCTGGAGGGAGAAACAACAGGAGGAGCGACCTGGGCGGAGAACCTGGCAGAGAACAACAGGAGGGGCCACCTGGGCACAGAACTTGGAGGACAACCTGGAGGAGAATGACAGGAGGAGCGACCTGGGCACAGAACGTGGAGGAGAACCTGGAGGACAACCTGAAGGAGAACGACAGCAGGGGCCACCTCGGGGCAGAACTTGGAGGAGATCCTGGAGGAGAACGACAGGAGGAGCAACCTGGTCACAGAACTTGGAGGAGAACGACTGGAGGGACCACCTGGGCGGAGAACTTGGAGAACCTGGAGGAGAACGACAGGAGGAGCAACCTGGGCACAGAACGTGGAAGAGAACCTGGAGGAGAACGACAGGAGGAGCCACCTGGGGGAAGAACTTGGAGGAGATCCTGGAGAACGACAGGAGGGGCCACCTGGGCGGAGAACTTGGAGAACCTGGAGGAGAACGATCGGAGGAGCGACCTGGGCACAGAACGTGGAGGAGAACCTGGAGGAGAACCTGAAGGAGAACGACAGGAGGAGCGACCTGGGCACAGAACGTGGAGGAGAACCTGGAGGAGAACAAAAGGAGGAGAAACCTGGGCACAGAACTTGGAGAAGAACGTGGAGGAGAACCTGGAGGAGAAAAAAAGGAGGAGAAACCTGGGCACAGAACTTGGAGAAGAACCTGGAGGAGAACGACAGGAGGAGCAACCTGGGCACAGAACGTGGAGGAGAACCTAGAGGAGAACGACAGGAGGAGCCACCTGGGGGCAGAACTTGGAGGAGATCCTGGAGGAGAACGACAGGAGGGGCCACCTGGGCGGAGAACTTGGAGAACCGGGAGGAGAACGACAGGAGGAGCGACCTGGGCGGAGAACGTGGAGGAGAACGATAGGAGGGGCAACCTGTGCCCAGCATCTGGCGGAGAACGTGGAGAAGAACGACAGGAGGAGCGACCTGGGCACAGAACGTGGAGGAGATCCTGGAGGAGAATGACAGGAGGAGCGACCTGGGGGCAGAACTTGGAGGAGATCCTGGAGGAGAACGACAGGAGGGCCCACCTGGGCGGAGAACCTGGAGAACCTGGAGGAGAACGACAGGAGGAGCGACCTGGGCGGAGAACCTGGCAGAGAACAACAGGAGGGGCCACCTGGGCACAGAACTTGGAGGACAACCTGGAGGAGAATGACAGGAGGAGCGACCTGGGCACAGAACGTGGAGGAGAACCTGGAGGAGAACCTGAAGGAGAACGACAGGAGGAGCGACCTGGGCACAGAACGTGGAGGAGAACCTGGAGGAGAACAAAAGGAGGAGAAACCTGGGCACAGAACTTGGAGAAGAACCTGGAGGAGAACGAAAGGAGGAGCAACCTGGGCACAGAACATGGAGGAGAACCTGGAGGAGAACGAAAGGAGGAGCCACCTGGGGGCAGAACTTGGAGGAGATCCTGGAGGAGAACGACAGGAGGAGCAACCTGGCCGGAGAACTTGGAGAACCTGGAGGACAACGACAGGAGGAGCGACCTGGGCGGAGAACGTGGAGGAGAACGACAGGAGGAGCGAACTGAGGGCAGAACTTGGAGCAGATCCTGGAGGAGAACGACAGGAGGGCCCACCTGGGCGGAGAACCTGGAGAACCTGGAGGAGAACGACAGGAGGAGCAACCTGGGCACAGAACGTGGAGGAGATCCTGGAGGAGAACGACAGGAGGGGCCACCTGGGCGGAGAACTTGGAGAACCTGGAGGAGAACAACAGGAGGAGCGACCTGGGCGGAGAACCTGGCAGAGAACCACAGGAGGGGCCACCTGGGCACAGAACTTGGAGGACAACCTGGAGGAGAATGACAGGAGGAGCGACCTGGGCACAGAACGTGGAGGAGAACCTGGAGGACAACCTGAAGGAGAACGACAGCAGGGGCCACCTCGGGGCAGAACTTGGAGGAGATCCTGGAGGAGAACGACAGGAGGAGCAACCTGGTCACAGAACTTGGAGGAGAACGACTGGAGGGACCACCTGGGCGGAGAACTTGGAGAACCTGGAGGAGAACGACAGGAGGAGCAACCTGGGCACAGAACGTGGAAGAGAACCTGGAGGAGAACGACAGGAGGAGCCACCTGGGGGCAGAACTTGGAGGAGATCCTGGAGAACGACAGGAGGGGCCACCTGGGCGGAGAACTTGGAGAACCTGGAGGAGAACGACAGGAGGAGCGACCTGGGCACAGAACGTGGAGGAGAACCTGGAGGACAACCTGAAGGAGAACGACAGGAGGAGCGACCTGGGCACAGAACGTGGAGGAGAACCTGGAGGAGAACAAAAGGAGGAGAAACCTGGGCACAGAACTTGGAGAAGAACGTGGAGGAGAACCTGGAGGAGAAAAAAAGGAGGAGAAACCTGGGCACAGAACTTGGAGAAGAACCTGGAGGAGAACGACAGGAGGAGCGACCTGGGAACAGAACGTGGAGGAGATCCTGGAGGAGAACGACAGGAGGAGCCACCTGGGGGCAGAACTTGGAGGAGATCCTGGAGGAGAACGACAGGAGGGCCCACCTGGGCGGAGAACCTGGAGAACCTGGAGGAGAACGACAGGAGGAGCAACCTGGGCACAGAACGTGGAGGAGATCCTGGAGGAGAACGACAGGAGGGGCCACCTGGGCGGAGAACTTGGAGAACCTGGAGGAGAACAACAGGAGGAGCGACCTGGGCGGAGAACCTGGCAGAGAACAACAGGAGGGGCCACCTGGGCACAGAACTTGGAGGACAACCTGGAGGAGAATGACAGGAGGAGCGACCTGGGCACAGAACGTGGAGGAGAACCTGGAGGACAACCTGAAGGAGAACGACAGCAGGGGCCACCTCGGGGCAGAACTTGGAGGAGATCCTGGAGGAGAACGACAGGAGGAGCAACCTGGTCACAGAACTTGGAGGAGAACGACTGGAGGGACCACCTGGGCGGAGAACTTGGAGAACCTGGAGGAGAACGACAGGAGGAGCAACCTGGGCACAGAACGTGGAAGAGAACCTGGAGGAGAACGACAGGAGGAGCCACCTGGGGGCAGAACTTGGAGGAGATCCTGGAGAACGACAGGAGGGGCCACCTGGGCGGAGAACTTGGAGAACCTGGAGGAGAACGACAGGAGGAGCGACCTGGGCACAGAACGTGGAGGAGAACCTGGAGGAGAACCTGAAGGAGAACGACAGGAGGAGCGACCTGGGCACAGAACGTGGAGGAGAACCTGGAGGAGAACAAAAGGAGGAGAAACCTGGGCACAGAACTTGGAGAAGAACGTGGAGGAGAATCTGGAGGAGAAAAAAAGGAGGAGAAACCTGGGCACAGAACTTGGAGAAGAACCTGGAGGAGAACGACAGGAGGAGCGACCTGGGCACAGAACGTGGAGGAGATCCTGGAGGAGAACGACAGGAGGAGCCACCTGGGGGCAGAACTTGGAGGAGATCCTGGAGGAGAACGACAGGAGGGCCCACCTGGGCGGAGAACCTGGAGAACCTGGAGGAGAACGACAGGAGGAGCAACCTGGGCACAGAACGTGGAGGAGATCCTGGAGGAGAACGACAGGAGGGGCCACCTGGGCGGAGAACTTGGAGAACCTGGAGGAGAACAACAGGAGGAGCGACCTGGGCGGAGAACCTGGCAGAGAACAACAGGAGGGGCCACCTGGGCACAGAACTTGGAGGACAACCTGGAGGAGAATGACAGGAGGAGCGACCTGGGCACAGAACGTGGAGGAGAACCTGGAGGACAACCTGAAGGAGAACGACAGCAGGGGCCACCTCGGGGCAGAACTTGGAGGAGATCCTGGAGGAGAACGACAGGAGGAGCAACCTGGTCACAGAACTTGGAGGAGAACGACTGGAGGGACCACCTGGGCGGAGAACTTGGAGAACCTGGAGGAGAACGACAGGAGGAGCAACCTGGGCACAGAACGTGGAAGAGAACCTGGAGGAGAACGACAGGAGGAGCCACCTGGGGGGCAGAACTTGGAGGAGATCCTGGAGAACGACAGGAGGGGCCACCTGGGCGGAGAACTTGGAGAACCTGGAGGAGAACGACAGGAGGAGCGACCTGGGCACAGAACGTGGAGGAGAACCTGGAGGAGAACCTGAAGGAGAACGACAGGAGGAGCGAACTGGGCACAGAACGTGGAGGACAACCTGGAGGAGAACAAAAGGAGGAGAAACCTGGGCACAGAACTTGGAGAAGAACGTGGAGGAGAACCTGGAGGAGAAAAAAAGGAGGAGAAACCTGGGCACAGAACTTGGAGAAGAACCTGGAGGAGAACGACAGGAGGAGCGACCTGGGCACAGAACGTGGAGGAGATCCTGGAGGAGAACGACAGGAGGAGCAACCTGGGCACAGAACGTGGAGGAGATCCTGGAGGAGAACGACAGGAGGGGCCACCTGGGCGGAGAACTTGGAGAACCTGGAGGAGAACAACAGGAGGAGCGACCTGGGCGGAGAACCTGGCAGAGAACAACAGGAGGGGCCACCTGGGCACAGAACTTGGAGGACAACCTGGAGGAGAATGACAGGAGGAGCGACCTGGGCACAGAACATGGAGGAGAACCTGGAGAACAACCTGAAGGAGAACGACAGCAGGGGCCACCTCGGGGCAGAACTTGGAGGAGATCCTGGAGGAGAACGACAGGAGGAGCAACCTGGTCACAGAACTTGGAGGAGAACGACTGGAGGGACCACCTGGGCGGAGAACTTGGAGAACCTGGAGGAGAACGACAGGAGGAGCAACCTGGGCACAGAACGTGGAAGAGAACCTGGAGGAGAACGACAGGAGGAGCCACCTGGGGGAAGAACTTGGAGGAGATCCTGGAGAACGACAGGAGGGGCCACCTGGGCGGAGAACTTGGAGAACCTGGAGGAGAACGATCGGAGGAGCGACCTGGGCACAGAACGTGGAGGAGAACCTGGAGGAGAACCTGAAGGAGAACGACAGGAGGAGCGACCTGGGCACAGAACGTGGAGGAGAACCTGGAGGAGAACAAAAGGAGGAGAAACCTGGGCACAGAACTTGGAGAAGAACGTGGAGGAGAACCTGGAGGAGAAAAAAAGGAGGAGAAACCTGGGCACAGAACTTGGAGAAGAACCTGGAGGAGAACGACAGGAGGAGCAACCTGGGCACAGAACGTGGAGGAGAACCT
This sequence comes from Amphiprion ocellaris, assembly GCF_022539595.1. Lineage (NCBI taxonomy): Eukaryota > Metazoa > Chordata > Actinopteri > Pomacentridae > Amphiprion > Amphiprion ocellaris. Next base: position 31,368,371 of record NC_072783.1, on the reverse strand, counting down.
AGAGGAGAACGACAGGAGGAGCCACCTGGGGGCAGAACTTGGAGGAGATCCTGGAGGAGAATGACAGGAGGGGCCACCTGGGCGGAGAACTTGGAGAACCGGGAGGAGAACGACAGGAGGAGCGACCTGGGCGGAGAACGTGGAGGAGAACGATAGGAGGGGCAACCTGTGCCCAGCATCTGGCGGAGAATGTGGAGAAGAACGACAGGAGGAGCGACCTGGGCACAGAACGTGGAGGAGATCCTGGAGGAGAATGACAGGAGGAGCGACCTGGGGGCAGAACTTGGAGGAGATCCTGGAGGAGAACGACAGGAGGGGCCACCTGGGCGGAGAACCTGGAGAACCTGGAGGAGAACGACAGGAGGAGCGACCTGGGCGGAGAACCTGGCAGAGAACAACAGGAGGGGCCACCTGGGCACAGAACTTGGAGGACAACCTGGAGGAGAATGACAGGAGGAGCGACCTGGGCACAGAACGTGGAGGAGAACCTGGAGGAGAACCTGAAGGAGAACGACAGGAGGAGCGACCTGGGCACAGAACGTGGAGGAGAACCTGGAGGAGAACAAAAGGAGGAGAAACCTGGGCACAGAACTTGGAGAAGAACCTGGAGGAGAACGAAAGGAGGAGCAACCTGGGCACAGAACGTGGAGGAGAACCTGGAGGAGAACGACAGGAGGAGCCACCTGGGGGCAGAACTTGGAGGAGATCCTGGAGGAGAACGACAGCAGGAGAAACCTGGCCGGAGAACTTGGAGAACCTGGAGGACAACGACAGGAGGAGCGACCTGGGCGGAGAACGTGGAGGAGAACGACAGGAGGAGCGACCTGAGGGCAGAACTTGGAGGAGATCCTGGAGGAGAACGACAGGAGGGCCCACCTGGGCGGAGAACCTGGAGAACCTGGAGGAGAACGACAGGAGGAGCAACCTGGTCACAGAACTTGGAGGAGAACGACTGGAGGGACCACCTGGGCGGAGAACTTGGAGAACCTGGAGGAGAACGACAGGAGGAGCAACCTGGGCACAGAACGTGGAAGAGAACCTGGAGGAGAACGACAGGAGGAGCCACCTGGGGGCAGAACTTGGAGGAGATCCTGGAGAACGACAGGAGGGGCCACCTGGGCGGAGAACTTGGAGAACCTGGAGGAGAACGACAGGAGGAGCAACCTGGGCACTGAACGTGGAGGAGAACCAGGAAGAGAACGACAGGAGGAGCCACCTGGGGGCAGAACTTGGAGGAGATCCTGGAGAACGACAGGAGGGGCCACCTGGGCGGAGAACTTGGAGAACCTGGAGGAGAACGACAGGAGGAGCAACCTGGGCACTGAACGTGGAGGAGAACCAGGAAGAGAACGACAGGAGGAGCCACCCGGGGGCAGAACTTGGAGGAGATCCTGGAGGAGAACGACAGGAGGGCCCACCTGGGGGCAGAACTTGGAGAAGAACCTTGAGGAGAAAAACAGGAGGAGCCACCTGGGGGCAGAACTTGGAGGAGAACCTTGAGGAGAACGACAGGAGGAGCGACCTGGGCACAGAACGTGGAGGAGAACCTGGAGGAGAACGACAGGAGGAGCGACCTGGTCACAGAACGTGGAGGAGAACCTGGAGGAGAACGACAGGAGGAGTGACCTGGGCGGAGAACGTAGAGGAGAACGATAGGGAGGGCAACCTGTGCGCAGCATCTGGAGGAGAACCTGGAGGAAAACGACAGGAGGAGCGACCTGGGAACAGAACGTGGAGGAGATCCTGGAGGAGAACGACAGGAGGGGCCACCTGGGCGGAGAACTTGGAGAACCTGGAGGAGAACGACAGGAGGAGCGACCTGGGCGGAGAACCTGGCAGAGAACAACAGGAGGGGCCACCTGGGCACAGAACTTGGAGGACAACCTGGAGGAGAATGACAGGAGGAGCGACCTGGGCACAGAACGTGGAGGAGAACCTGGAGGAGAACCTGAAGGAGAACGACAGGAGGAGCGACCTGGGCACAGAACGTGGAGGAGAACCTGGAGGAGAACAAAAGGAGGAGCAACCTGGGCACAGAACTTGGAGGAGAACGACAGGAGGAGCAACCTGGGCACAGAACGTGGAGGAGAACCTGGAGGAGAACGACAGGAGGAGCGACCTGGGCACAGAACGTGGAGGAGATCCTGGAGGAGAACGACAGGAGGGGCCACCTGGGCGGAGAACTTGGAGAACCTGGAGGAGAACGACAGGAGGAGCGACCTGGGCGGAGAACCTGGCAGAGAACAACAGGAGGGGCCACCTGGGCACAGAACTTGGAGGACAACCTGGAGGAGAATGACAGGAGGAGCGACCTGGGCACAGAACGTGGAGGAGAACCTGAAGGAGAACCTGAAGGAGAACGACAGGAGGAACGACCTGGGCACAGAACGTGGAGGAGAACCTGGAGGAGAACAAAAGGAGGAGCAACCTGGGCACAGAACTTGGAGGAGAACGACAGGAGGAGCAACCTGGGCACAGAACGTGGAGGAGAACCTGGAGGAGAACGACAGGAGGAGCCACCTGGGGGCAGAACTTGGAGGAGATCCTGGAGGAGAACGACAGGAGGGGCCACCTGGGCGGAGAACTTGGAGAACCTGGAGGAGAACGACAGGAGGAGCGACCTGGGCGGAGAACGTGGAGGAGAACGACAGGAGGGGCCACCTGGGCGGAGAACTTGGAGAACCTGGAGGAGAACGACAGGAGGAGCGACCTGGGCGGAGAACGTGGAGGAGAACGATAGGAGGGGCAACCTGTGCCCAGCATCTGGCGGAGAACGTGGAGAAGAACGACAGGAGGAGCGACCTGGGCACAGAACGTGGAGGAGATCCTGGAGGAGAATGACAGGAGGAGCGACCTGGGGGCAGAACTTGGAGGAGATCCTGGAGGAGAACGACAGGAGGAGCGACCTGGGGGCAGAACTTGGAGGAGATCCTGGAGGAGAACGACAGGAGGGCCCACCTGGGCGGAGAACCTGGAGAACCTGGAGGAGAACGACAGGAGGAGCAACCTGGGCACTGAACGTGGAGGAGAACCAGGAAGAGAACGACAGGAGGAGCCACCCGGGGGCAGAACTTGGAGGAGATCCTGGAGGAGAACGACAGGAGGGCCCACCTGGGGGCAGAACTTGGAGAAGAACCTTGAGGAGAACGACAGGAGGAGGCACCTGGGTGCAGTACTTGGAGGAGAACCTTGAGGAGAACGACAGGAGGAGCGACCTGGTCACAGAGCTTGGAGGAGAACGACAGGAGGGGCCACCTTTGCGGAGAACTTGGAGAACCTGAAGGAGAACGACAGGAGGAGCAACCTGGGCGCAGAACGTGGAGGAGAACCTGGAGGAGAACGACAGGAGGAGCCACCTGGGGGCAGAACTTGGAGGAGATCCTGGAGAACGACAGGAGGGGCCACCTGGGCGGAGAACTTGGAGAACCTGGAGGAGAACGACAGGAGGAGTGACCTGGGCGGAGAACGTGGAGGAGAACGATAGGAGGGGCAACCTGTGCGCAGCATCTGGCGGAGAACCTGGAGGAAAACGACAGGAGGAGCGACCTGGGCACAGAACGTGGAGGAGAACCTGGAGGAGAACAAAAGGAGGAGCAACCTGGGCACAGAACCTGGAGGACAACCTGAAGGAGAACGACAGCAGGGGCCACCTCGGGGCAGAACTTGGAGGAGATCCTGGAGGAGAACGACAGGAGGAGCAACCTGGTCACAGAACTTGGAGGAGAACGACTGGAGGGACCACCTGGGCGGAGAACTTGGAGAACCTGGAGGAGAACGACAGGAGGAGCAACCTGGGCACAGAACGTGGAAGAGAACCTGGAGGAGAACGACAGGAGGAGCCACCTGGGGGCAGAACTTGGAGGAGATCCTGGAGAACGACAGGAGGGGCCACCTGGGCGGAGAACTTGGAGAACCTGGAGGAGAACGACAGGAGGAGCGACCTGGGCACAGAACGTGGAGGAGAACCTGGAGGAGAACCTGAAGGAGAACGACAGGAGGAGCGAACTGGGCACAGAACGTGGAGGAGAACCTGGAGGAGAACAAAAGGAGGAGAAACCTGGGCACAGAACTTGGAGAAGAACGTGGAGGAGAACCTGGAGGAGAAAAAAAGGAGGAGAAACCTGGGCACAGAACTTGGAGAAGAACCTGGAGGAGAACGACAGGAGGAGCGACCTGGGCACAGAACGTGGAGGAGAACCTGGAGGAGAACGACAGGAGGAGCCACCTGGGGGCAGAACTTGGAGGAGATCCTGGAGGAGAACGACAGGAGGGCCCACCTGGGCGGAGAACCTGGAGAACCTGGAGGAGAACGACAGGAGGAACAACCTGGGCACAGAACGTGGAGGAGATCCTGGAGGAGAACGACAGGAGGGGCCACCTGGGCGGAGAACTTGGAGAACCTGGAGGAGAACAACTTGAGGAGCGACCTGGGCGGAGAACCTGGCAGAGAACAACAGGAGGGGCCACCTGGGCACAGAACTTGGAGGACAACCTGGAGGAGAATGACAGGAGGAGCGACCTGGGCACAGAACGTGGAGGAGAATCTGGAGGACAACCTGAAGGAGAACGACAGCAGGGGCCACCTCGGGGCAGAACTTGGAGGAGATCCTGGAGGAGAACGACAGGAGGAGCAACCTGGTCACAGAACTTGGAGGAGAACGACTGGAGGGACCACCTGGGCGGAGAACTTGGAGAACCTGGAGGAGAACGACAGGAGGAGCAACCTGGGCACAGAACGTGGAAGAGAACCTGGAGGAGAACGACAGGAGGAGCCACCTGGGGGAAGAACTTGGAGGAGATCCTGGAGAACGACAGGAGGGGCCACCTGGGCGGAGAACTTGGAGAACCTGGAGGAGAACGATCGGAGGAGCGACCTGGGCACAGAACGTGGAGGAGAACCTGGAGGAGAACGACAGGAGGAGCGACCTGGGCACAGAACGTGGAGGAGAACCTGGAGGAGAACAAAAGGAGGAGAAACCTGGGCACAGAACTTGGAGAAGAACGTGGAGGAGAACCTGGAGGAGAAAAAAAGGAGGAGAAACCTGGGCACAGAACTTGGAGAAGAACCTGGAGGAGAACGACAGGAGGAGCAACCTGGGCACAGAACGTGGAGGAGAACCTAGAGGAGAACGACAGGAGGAGCCACCTGGGGGCAGAACTTGGAGGAGATCCTGGAGGAGAACGACAGGAGGGGCCACCTGGGCGGAGAACTTGGAGAACCGGGAGGAGAACGACAGGAGGAGCGACCTGGGCGGAGAACGTGGAGGAGAACGATAGGAGGGGCAACCTGTGCCCAGCATCTGGCGGAGAACGTGGAGAAGAACGACAGGAGGAGCGACCTGGGCACAGAACGTGGAGGAGATCCTGGAGGAGAATGACAGGAGGAGCGACCTGGGGGCAGAACTTGGAGGAGATCCTGGAGGAGAACGACAGGAGGGCCCACCTGGGCACAGAACTTGGAGGACAACCTGGAGGAGAATGACAGGAGGAGCGACCTGGGCACAGAACGTGGAGGAGAACCTGGAGGAGAACAAAAGGAGGAGAAACCTGGGCACAGAACTTGGAGAAGAACCTGGAGGAGAACGAAAGGAGGAGCAACCTGGGCACAGAACGTGGAGGAGAACCTGGAGGAGAACGACAGGAGGAGCCACCTGGGGGCAGAACTTGGAGGAGATCCTGGAGGAGAACGACAGCAGGAGCAACCTGGCCGGAGAACTTGGAGAACCTGGAGGACAACGACAGGAGGAGCGACCTGGGCGGAGAACGTGGAGGAGAACGACAGGAGGAGCGACCTGAGGGCAGAACTTGGAGGAGATCCTGGAGGAGAACGACAGGAGGGCCCACCTGGGCGGAGAACCTGGAGAACCTGGAGGAGAACGACAGGAGGAGCAACCTGGTCACAGAACTTGGAGGAGAACGACTGGAGGGACCACCTGGGCGGAGAACTTGGAGAACCTGGAGGAGAACGACAGGAGGAGCAACCTGGGCACAGAACGTGGAAGAGAACCTGGAGGAGAACGACAGGAGGAGCCACCTGGGGGCAGAACTTGGAGGAGATCCTGGAGAACGACAGGAGGGGCCACCTGGGCGGAGAACTTGGAGAACCTGGAGGAGAACGACAGGAGGAGCAACCTGGGCACTGAACGTGGAGGAGAACCAGGAAGAGAACGACAGGAGGAGCCACCTGGGGGCAGAACTTGGAGGAGATCCTGGAGAACGACAGGAGGGGCCACCTGGGCGGAGAACTTGGAGAACCTGGAGGAGAACGACAGGAGGAGCAACCTGGGCACTGAACGTGGAGGAGAACCAGGAAGAGAACGACAGGAGGAGCCACCCGGGGGCAGAACTTGGAGGAGATCCTGGAGGAGAACGACAGGAGGGCCCACCTGGGGGCAGAACTTGGAGAAGAACCTTGAGGAGAAAAACAGGAGGAGCCACCTGGGGGCAGAACTTGGAGGAGAACCTTGAGGAGAAGGACAGGAGGAGCGACCTGGGCACAGAACGTGGAGGAGAACCTGGAGGAGAACGACAGGAGGAGCGACCTGGTCACAGAACTTGGAGGAGAACGACAGGAGGGGCCACCTGGGCGGAGAACTTGGAGAACCTGGAGGAGAACGACAGGAGGAGCAACCTGGGCGCAGAACGTGGAGGAGAACCTGGAGGAGAACGACAGGAGGAGTGACCTGGGCGGAGAACGTGGAGGAGAACGATAGGGAGGGCAACCTGTGCGCAGCATCTGGAGGAGAACCTGGAGGAAAACGACAGGAGGAGCGACCTGGGAACAGAACGTGGAGGAGATCCTGGAGGAGAACGACAGGAGGGGCCACCTGGGCGGAGAACTTGGAGAACCTGGAGGAGAACGACAGGAGGAGCGACCTGGGCGGAGAACCTGGCAGAGAACAAAGGGAGGGGCCACCTGGGCACAGAACTTGGAGGACAACCTGGAGGAGAATGACAGGAGGAGCGACCTGGGCACAGAACGTGGAGGAGAACCTGGAGGAGAACCTGAAGGAGAACGACAGGAGGAGCGACCTGGGCACAGAACGTGGAGGAGAACCTGGAGGAGAACAAAAGGAGGAGCAACCTGGGCACAGAACTTGGAGGAGAACGACAGGAGGAGCAACCTGGGCACAGAACGTGGAGGAGAACCTGGAGGAGAACGACAGGAGGAGCGACCTGGGCACAGAACGTGGAGGAGATCCTGGAGGAGAACGACAGGAGGGGCCACCTGGGCGGAGAACTTGGAGAACCTGGAGGAGAACGACAGGAGGAGCGACCTGGGCGGAGAACCTGGCAGAGAACAACAGGAGGGGCCACCTGGGCACAGAACTTGGAGGACAACCTGGAGGAGAATGACAGGAGGAGCGACCTGGGCACAGAACGTGGAGGAGAACCTGAAGGAGAACCTGAAGGAGAACGACAGGAGGAACGACCTGGGCACAGAACGTGGAGGAGAACCTGGAGGAGAACAAAAGGAGGAGCAACCTGGGCACAGAACTTGGAGGAGAACGACAGGAGGAGCAACCTGGGCACAGAACGTGGAGGAGAACCTGGAGGAGAACGACAGGAGGAGCCACCTGGGGGCAGAACTTGGAGGAGATCCTGGAGGAGAACGACAGGAGGGGCCACCTGGGCGGAGAACTTGGAGAACCTGGAGGAGAACGACAGGAGGAGCGACCTGGGCGGAGAACGTGGAGGAGAACGACAGGAGGGGCCACCTGGGCGGAGAACTTGGAGAACCTGGAGGAGAACGACAGGAGGAGCGACCTGGGCAGAGAACGTGGAGGAGAACGATAGGAGGGGCAACCTGTGCCCAGCATCTGGCGGAGAACGTGGAGAAGAACGACAGGAGAAGCGACCTGGGCACATAACGTGGAGGAGAACCTGGAGGAGAACGACAGGAGGAGCGACCTGGTCACAGAGCTTGGAGGAGAACGACAGGAGGGGCCACCTTGGCGGAGAACTTGGAGAACCTGAAGGAGAACGACAGGAGGAGCAACCTGGGCGCAGAACGTGGAGGAGAACCTGGAGGAGAACGACAGGAGGAGCCACCTGGGGGCAGAACTTGGAGGAGATCCTGGAGAACGACAGGAGGGGCCACCTGGGCAGAGAACTTGGAGAACCTGGAGGAGAACGACAGGAGGAGTGACCTGGGCGGAGAACGTGGAGGAGAACGATAGGAGGGGAAACCTGTGCGCAGCATCTGGAGGAGAACCTGGAGGAAAACGACAGGAGGAGCGACCTGGGCACAGAACGTGGAGGAGAACCTGGAGGAGAACAAAAGGAGGAGCAACCTGGGCACAGAACTTGGAGGAGAACCTGGAGGAGAACGACAGGAGGAGCAACCTGGGCACAGAACGTGGAGGAGAACCTGGAGGAGAACGACAGGAGGAGCCACCTGGGGGCAGAACTTGGAGGAGATCCTGGAGGAGAACGACAGGAGGGGCCACCTGGGCGGAGAACTTGGAGAACCTGGAGGAGAACGACAGGAGGAGCAACCTGGGCGGAGAACGTGGAGGAGAACGACAGGAGGAGCGACCTGGGCGCAGAACGTGGAGGAGATCCTGGAGGAGAACGACAGGAGGAGCGACCTGGGGGCAGAACGTGGAGGAGATCCTGGAGGAGAACGACAGGAGGGGCCACCTGGGCGGAGAACTTGGAGAACCGGGAGGAGAACGACAGGAGGAGCGACCTGGGCGGAGAACGTGGAGGAGAACGATAGGAGGGGCAACCTGTGCACAGCATCTGGCGGAGAACGTGGAGAAGAACGAAAGGAGGAGCGACCTGGGCACAGAACGTGGAGGAGATCCTGGAGGAGAATGACAGGAGTAGCGACCTGGGGGCAGAACTTGGAGAAGATCCTGGAGGAGAACGACAGGAGGGCCCACCTGGGCGGAGAACCTGGAGAACCTGGAGGAGAAAGACAGGAGGAGCAACCTGGGCACTGAACGTGGAGGAGAACCAGGAAGAGAACGACAGGAGGAGCCACCCGGGGGCAGAACTTGGAGGAGATCCTGGAGGAGAACGACAGGAGGGCCCACCTGGGGGCAGAACTTGGAGAAGAACCTTGAGGAGAACGACAGGAGGAGCCACCTGGGCGGAGAACTTGGAGAACCTGGAGGAGAACGACAGGAGGAGCGACCTGGGGGCAGAACTTGGAGGAGATCCTGGAGGAGAACGACAGGAGCGCCCACCTGGGCGGAGAACTTGGAGAACCTGGAGGGGAACGACAGGAGGAGCGACCTGGGCACAGAACGTGGAGTAGAACCAGGAAGAGAACGACAGGAGGGGCCACCTCGGGGCAGAACTTGGAGGAGATCCTGGAGGAGAACGACAGGAGGAGCGACCTGGTCACAGAACTTGGAGGAGAACGACTGGAGGAGCCACCTGGGGGCAGAACTTGGAGGAGATCCTGGAGGAGAACGACAGGAGGGGCCACCTGGGCGGAGAACTTGGAGAACCTGGAGGAGAACGACAGGAGGAGCGACCTGGGCGGAGAACGTGGAGGAGAACGACAGGAGGAGCGACCTGGGCGGAGAACCTGGAGGAGAACGACAGGAGGAGCGACCTGGGCGCAGAACGTGGAGGAGATCCTGGAGGAGAACGACAGGAGGAGCGACCTGGGGGCAGAACTTGGAGGAGATCCTGGAGGAGAACGACAGGAGGGCCCACCTGGGCGGAGAACCTGGAGAACCTGGAGGAGAACGACAGGAGGAGCAACCTGGGCACAGAACGTGGAGGAGATCCTGGAGGAGAACGACAGGAGGGGCCACCTGGGCGGAGAACTTGGAGAACCTGGAGGAGAACAACAGGAGGAGCGACCTGGGCGGAGAACCTGGCAGAGAACAACAGGAGGGGCCACCTGGGCACAGAACTTGGAGGAGAACGACTGGAGGGACCACCTGGGCGGAGAACTTGGAGAACCTGGAGGAGAACGACAGGAGGAGCAACCTGGGCACAGAAAGTGGAAGAGAACCTGGAGGAGAACGACAGGAGGAACCACCTGGGGGCAGAACTTGGAGGAGATCCTGGAGAACGACAGGAGGGGCCACCTGGGCGGAGAACTTGGAGAACCTGGAGGAGAACGACAGGAGGAGCAACCTGGGCACTGAACGTGGAGGAGAACCAGGAAGAGAACGACAGGAGGAGCCACCCGGGGGCAGAACTTGGAGGAGATCCTGGAGGAGAACGACAGGAGGGCCCACCTGGGGGCAGAACTTGGAGAAGAACCTTGAGGAGAACGACAGGAGGAGCGACCTGGGCACAGAACGTGGAGGAGAACCTGGAGGAGAACGACAGGAGGAGCGACCTGGTCACAGAACTTGGAGGAGAACGACAGGAGGGGCCACCTGGGCGGAGAACTTGGAGAACCTGGAGGAGAACGACAGGAGGAGCAACCTGGGCGCAGAACGTGGAGGAGAACCTGGAGGAGAACGACAGGAGGAGTGACCTGGGCGGAGAACGTGGAGGAGAACGATAGGAAGGGCAACCTGTGCGCAGCATCTGGAGGAGAACCTGGAGGAAAACGACAGGAGGAGCGACCTGGGAACAGAACGTGGAGGAGATCCTGGAGGAGAACCTGAAGGAGAACGACAGGAGGAGCGACCTGGGCACAGAACGTGGAGGAGAACCTGGAGGAGAACAAAAGGAGGAGCAACCTGGGCACAGAACTTGGAGGAGAACGACAGGAGGAGCAACCTGGGCACAGAACGTGGAGGAGAACCTGGAGGAGAACGACAGGAGGAGCGACCTGGGCACAGAACGTGGAGGAGATCCTGGAGGAGAACGACAGGAGGGGCCACCTGGGCGGAGAACTTGGAGAACCTGGAGGAGAACGACAGGAGGAGCGACCTGGGCGGAGAACCTGGCAGAGAACAACAGGAGGGGCCACCTGGGCACAGAACTTGGAGGACAACCTGGAGGAGAATGACAGGAGGAGCGACCTGGGCACAGAACGTGGAGGAGAACCTGAAGGAGAACCTGAAGGAGAACGACAGGAGGAGCGACCTGGGCACAGAACGTGGAGGAGAACCTGGAGGAGAACAAAAGGAGGAGCAACCTGGGCACAGAACTTGGAGGAGAACGACAGGAGGAGCAACCTGGGCACAGAACGTGGAGGAGAACCTGGAGGAGAACGACAGGAGGAGCCACCTGGGGGCAGAACTTGGAGGAGATCCTGGAGGAGAACGACAGGAGGGGCCACCTGGGCGGAGAACTTGGAGAACCTGGAGGAGAACGACAGGAGGAGCAACCTGGGCACAGAACGTGGAAGAGAACCTGGAGGAGAACGACAGGAGGAGCCACCTGGGGGCAGAACTTGGAGGAGATCCTGGAGAACGAACGGAGGGGCCACCTGGGCGGAGAACTTGGAGAACCTGGAGGAGAACGACAGGAGGAGCGACCTGGGCGGAGAACCTGGCAGAGAACAACAGGAGGGGCCACCTGGGCACAGAACTTGGAGGACAACCTGGAGGAGAATGACAGGAGGAGCGACCTGGGCACAGAACGTGGAGGAGAACCTGGAGGAGAACCTGAAGGAGAACGACAGGAGGAGCGACCTGGGCACAGAACGTGGAGGAGAACCTGGAGGAGAACAAAAGGAGGAGCAACCTGGGCACAGAACTTGGAGGAGAACGACAGGAGGAGCAACCTGGGCACAGAACGTGGAGGAGAACCTGGAGGAGAATGACAGGAGGAGCGACCTGGGTGCAGAACGTGGAGGAGATCCTGGAGGAGAACGACAGGAGGGCCCACCTGGGCGGAGAACCTGGAGAACCTGGAGGAGAACGACAGGAGGAGCAACCTGGGCACTGAACGTGGAGGAGAACCAGGAAGAAAACGACAGGAGGAGCCACCCGGGGGCAGAACTTGGAGGAGATCCTGGAGGAGAACGACAGGAGGGCCCACCTGGGGGCAGAACTTGGAGAAGAACCTTGAGGAGAACGACAGGAGGAGCCACCTGGGTGCAGTACTTGGAGGAGAACCTTGAGGAGAACGACAGGAGAAGCGACCTGGGCACAGAACGTGGAGGAGAACGACAGGAGGGGCCACCTGGGCGGAGAACTTGGAGAACCTGGAGGAGAACGACAGGAGGAGCAACCTGGGCGCAGAACGTGGAGGAGAACCTGGAGGAGAACGACAGGAGGAGCCACCTGGGGGCAGAACTTGGAGGAGATCCTGGAGAACGACAGGAGGGGCCACCTGGGCGGAGAACTTGGAGAACCTGGAGGAGAACGAAAGGAGGAGTGACCTGGGCACAGAACGTGGAGGAGAAAGATAGGAGGGGCAACCTGTGCGCAGCATCTGGAGGAGAACCTGGAGGAAAACGACAGGAGGAGCGACCTGGGAACAGAACGTGGAGGAGAACCTGGAGGAGAACAAAAGGAGGAGCAACCTGGGCACAGAACTTGGAGGAGAACCTGGAGGAGAACGACAGGAGGAGCAACCTGGGCACAGAACGTGGAGGAGAACCTGGAGGAGAACGACAGGAGGAGCCACCTGGGGGCAGAACTTGGAGGAGATCCTGGAGGAGAACGACAGGAGGGGCCACCTGGGCGGAGAACTTGGAGAACCTGGAGGAGAACGACAGGAGGAGCGACCTGGGCGGAGAACGTGGAGGAGAACGACAGGAGGAGCGACCTGGGCGGAGAACGTGGAGGCGAACGACAGGAGGAGCGACCTGGGCGCAGAACGTGGAGGAGATCCTGGAGGAGAACGACAGGAGGAGCGACCTGGGGGCAGAACTTGGAGGAGATCCTGGAGGAGAACGACAGGAGGGCCCACCTGGGCGGAGAACCTGGAGAACCTGGAGGAGAACGACAGGAGGAGCAACCTGGGCACAGAACGTGGAGGAGATCCTGGAGGAGAACGACAGGAGGGGCCACCTGGGCGGAGAACTTGGAGAACCTGGAGGAGAACAACAGGAGGAGCGACCTGGGCGGAGAACCTGGCAGAGAACAACAGGAGGGGCCACCTGGGCACAGAACTTGGAGGACAACCTGGAGGAGAATGACAGGAGGAGCGACCTGGGCACAGAACGTGGAGGAGAACCTGGAGGACAACCTGAAGGAGAACGACAGCAGGGGCCACCTCGGGGCAGAACTTGGAGGAGATCCTGGAGGAGAACGACAGGAGGAGCAACCTGGTCACAGAACTTGGAGGAGAACGACTGGAGGGACCACCTGGGCGGAGAACTTGGAGAACCTGGAGGAGAACGACAGGAGGAGCAACCTGGACACAGAACGTGGAAGAGAACCTGGAGGAGAACGACAGGAGGAGCCACCTGGGGGAAGAACTTGGAGGAGATCCTGGAGAACGAAAGGAGGGGCCACCTGGGCGGAGAACTTGGAGAACCTGGAGGAGAACGACAGGAGGAGCGACCTGGGCACAGAACGTGGAGGAGAACCTGGAGGAGAACCTGAAGGAGAACGACAGGAGGAGCGACCTGGGCACAGAACGTGGAGGAGAACCTGGAGGAGAACAAAAGGAGGAGAAACCTGGGCACAGAACTTGGAGAAGAACGTGGAGGAGAACCTGGAGGAGAACATAAGGAGGAGAAACCTGGGCACAGAACTTGGAGAAGAACCTGGAGGAGAACGACAGGAGGAGCAACCTCGGCACAGAACGTGGAGGAGAACCTGGAGGAGAACGACAGGAGGAGCCACCTGGGGGCAGAACTTGGAGGAGATCCTGGAGGAGAACGACAGGAGGAGCGACCTGGGCGGAGAACGTGGACGAGAACGATAGGAGGGGCAACCTGTGCACAGCATCTGGCGGAGAACGTGGAGAAGAACGACAGGAGGAGCGACCTGGGCACAGAACGTGGAGGAGATTCTGGAGGAGAATGACAGGAGGAGCGACCTGGGGGCAGAACTTGGAGGAGATCCTGGAGGAGAACGACAGGAGGGCCCACCTGGGCGGAGAACCTGGAGAACCTGGAGGAGAAAGACAGGAGGAGCAACCTGGGCACTGAACGTGGAGGAGAACCAGGAAGAGAACGACAGGAGGAGCCACCCGGGGGCAGAACTTGGAGGAGATCCTGGAGGAGAACGACAGGAGGGCCCACCTGGGGGCAGAACTTGGAGAACCTGGAGGAGAACGACAGGAGGAGTGACCTGGGCGGAGAACGTGGAGGAGAACGATAGGAGGGGCAACCTGTGCGCAGCATCTGGAGGAGAAGCTGGAGGAAAACGACAGGAGGAGAGACCTGGGAACAGAACGTGGAGGAGATCCTGGAGGAGAAAGACAGGAGGAGCGACCTGGGCGGAGAACCTGGCAGAGAACAACAGGAGGGGCCACCTGGGCACAGAACTTGGAGGACAACCTGGAGGAGAATGACAGGAGGAGCGACCTGGGCACAGAACGTGGAGGAGAACCTGGAGGAGAACAAAAGGAGGAGCAACCTGGGCAAGGAACTTGGAGGAGAAGGACAGGAGGAGCAACCTGGGCATAGAACGTGGAGGAGAACCTGGGGGAGAACGACAGGAGGAGCCACCTGGGGGCAGAACTTGGAGGAGATCCTGGAGAACGACAGGAGGGGCCACCTGGGCGGAGAACTTGGAGAACATGGAGGAGAACGACAGGAGGAGCGACCTGGGCGGAGAACGTGGAGGAGAACGATAGGAGGGGCAACGTGTGCGCAGCATCTGGAGGAGAACCTGGAGGAAAACGACAGGAGGAGCGACCTGGGCACAGAACGTGGAGGAGATCCTGGAGGAGAACGACAGGAGGGGCCACCTGGGCGGAGAACTTGGAGAACCTGGAGGAGAACGACAGGAGGAGCGACCTGTGCGGAGAACCTGGCAGAGAACAACAGGAGGGGCCACCTGGGCACAGAACTTGGAGGACAACCTGGAGGAGAATGACAGGAGGAGCGACCTGGGCACAGAACGTGGAGGAGAACCTGGAGGAGAACCTGAAGGAGAACGACAGGAGGAGCGACCTGGGCACAGAACGTGGAGGAGAACCTGGAGGAGAAAAAAAGGAGGAGCGACCTGGGCAGAGAACGTGGAGGAGAACGACAGGAGGAGCGACCTGGGCGCAGAACGTGGAGGAGATCCTGGAGGAGAACGACAGGAGGAGCGACCTGGGGGCAGAACTTGGAGGAGATCCTGGAGGAGAACGACAGGAGGGCCCACCTGGGCGGAGAACCTGGAGAACCTGGAGGAGAACGACAGGAGAAGCAACCTGGGCACAGAGGCACGTGGAGGAGAACCAGGAAGAGAACGACAGGAGGAGCCACCCGGGGGCAGAACTTGGAGGAGATCCTGGAGGAGAACGACAGGAGGGGCCACCTGGGCGGAGACCTTGGAGAACCTGGAGAAGAACGACAGGAGGAGCGACCTGGGCCGAGAAGGTGGAGGAGAACGATAGGAGGGGCAACCTGTGCACAGCATGTGGCAGAGAACGTGGAGAAGAACGACAGGAGGAGCGACCTGGGCACAGAACGTGGAGGAGATCCTGGAGGAGAATGACAGGAGGAGCGACCTGGGGGCAGAACTTGGAGGAGATCCTGGAGGAGAACGACAGGAGGGCCCACCTGGGCGGAGAACCTGGAGAACCTGGAGGAGAACGACAGGAGGAGCAACCTGGGCACTGAACGTGGAGGAGAACCAGGAAGAGAACGACAGGAGGAGCCACCCGGGGGCAGAACTTGGAGGAGATCCTGGAGGAGAACGACAGGAGGGCCCACCTGGGGGCAGAACTTGGAGAAGAACCTTGAGGAGAACGACAGGAGGAGCCACCTGGGGGCAGAACTTGGAGGAGAACCTTGAAGAGAACGACAGGAGGAGCGACCTGGGCACAGAACGTGGAGGAGAACCTGGAGGAGAACGACAGGAGGAGCGACCTGGTCACAGAACTTGGAGGAGAACGACAGGAGGGGCCACCTGGGCGGAGAACTTGGAGAACCTGGAGGAGAACGACAGGAGGAGCAACCTGGGCGCAGAACGTGGAGGAGAACCTGGAGGAGAACCACAGGAGGAGCCACCTGGGGGAAGAACTTGGAGGAGATCCTGGAGAACGACAGGAGGGGCCACCTGGGCGGAGAACTTGGAGAACCTGGAGGAGAACGACAGGAGGAGTGACCTGGGCGGAGAACGTGGAGGAGAACGATAGGAGGGGCAACCTGTGCGCAGCATCTGGAGGAGAACCTGGAGGAAAACAACAGGAGGAGCGACCTGGGCACAGAACGTGGAGGAGATCTTGGAGGAGAACGACAGGAGGGGCCACCTGGGCGGAGAACTTGGAGAACCTGGAGGAGAACGACAGGAGGAGCGACCTGGGCGGAGAACCTGGCAGAGAACAACAGGAGGGGCCACCTGGGCACAGAACTTGGGGGACAACCTGGAGGAGAATGACAGGAGGAGCGACCTGGGCACAGAACGTGGAGGAGAACCTGGAGGAGAACCTGAAGGAGAACGACAGGAGGAGCGACCTGGGCACAGAACGTGGAGGAGAACCTGGAGGAGAACAAAAGGAGGAGCAACCTGGGCACAGAACTTGGAGGAGAACGACAGGAGGAGCCACCTGGGGGCAGAACTTGGAGGAGATCCAGGAGGAGAACGACAGGAGGGGCCACCTGGGCGGAGAACTTTGAGAACCTGGAGGAGAACGACAGGAGGAGCGACCTGGGCGGAGAACGTGGAGGAGAACGACAGGAGGAGCGACCTGGGGGCAGAACTTGGAGGAGATCCTGGAGGAGAACGACAGGAGGGCCCACCTGGGTGGAGAACCTGGAGAACCTGGAGGAGAACGACAGGAGGAGAAACCTGGGCACAGAACGTGGAGGAGATCCTGGAGGAGAACGACAGGAGGGGCCACCTGGGCGGACAACTTGGAGAACCTGGAGGAGAACGATAGGAGGAGCGACCTGGGCGGAGAACCTGGCAGAGAACAACAGGAGGGGCCACCTGGGCACAGAACATGGAGGACAACCTGGAGGAGAAAGACAGGAGGAGCGACCTGGGCACAGAACGTGGAGGAGAACCTGGAGGAGAACCTGAAGGAGAACGACAGGAGGAGCCACCTGGGAACAGAACGTGGAGGAGAACCTGGAGGAGAACAAAAGGAGGAGCAACCTGGGCACAGAACTTGGAGGAGAACCTGGAGGAGAACGACAGGAGGGGCCACCTGGGCGGAGAACTTGGAGAACCTGGAGGAGAACGACAGGTGGAGCGACCTGGGCGGAGAACGTGGAGCAGAACGACAGGAGGGGCCACTTGGGCGGAGAACTTGGAGAACCTGGAGGAGAACGACAGGAGGAGCAACCTGGGCGGAGAACGTGGAGGAGAACGATAGGAGGGGCAACCTGTGCACAGCATCTGGCGGAGAACGTGGAGGAGAACGACAGGAGGAGCGACCTGGGCACAGAACATGGAGGAGATACTGGAGGAGAATGACAGGAGGAGCGACCTGGGGGCAGAACTTGGAGGAGATCCTGGAGGAGAACGACAGGAGGGCCTACCTGGGCGGAGAACCTGGAGGAGAACCAGGAAGAGAACGACAGGAGGAGCGACCTGGGCGCAGAACGTGGAGGAGAACTTGGAGGAGCAGGACAGGAGGAGCCACCTGGGGGAAGAACTTGGAGGAGAACCTGGAGGAGAACGACAGGAGGAGCGACCTGGGCACAGAACGTGGAGGAGAACCTGGAGGACAACGACAGGAGGAGCGACCTGGTCACAGAACTTGGAGGAGAATGAAAGGAGGGGCCACCTGGGCGGAGAACTTTGAGAACCTGGAGGAGAACGACAGAAGGAGCGACCTGGGCGCAGAACTTGGAGGAGAACCTGGAGGAGAACGACAGGAGGAGCAACCTGGGCGCAGAACGTGGAGGAGAACCTGGAGGAGAACCTGGAGGAGAACGACAGGAGGAGCCACCTGGGGGCAGAACTTGGAAGAGATCCTGGAGGAGAACGACAGGAGGGCCCACCTGGGCGGAGAACTTGGAGAACCTGGAGGAGAACGACAGAAGGAGCGACCTGGGCGCAGAACTTGGAGGAGAACCTGGAGGAGAACGACAGGAGGAGCCACCTGGGGGCAGAACTTGGAGAAGAACCTTGAGGAGAACGACAGGAGGGGCCACCTGGGGGCAGAACGTGGAGGAGAACCTGGAGGAGAACGACAGGAGGAGCGACCTGGTCACAGAACTTGGAGGAGAATGACAGGAGGGGCCACCTGGGCGGAGAACTTGGAGAACCTGGAGGAGAACGACAGGAGGAGCAACCTGGGCGCAGAACGTGGAGGAGAACCTGGAGGAGAACGACAGGAGGAGCCACCTGGGGGCAGATCTTGGAGGAGATCCTGGAGAACGACAGGAGGGGCCACCTGGGCGGAGAACTTGGAGAACCTGGAGGAGAACGACAGGAGGAGCGACCTGGGCGGAGAACGTGGAGGAGAACGATAGGAGGGGCAACCTGTGCGCAGCATCTGGAGGAGAACCTGGAGGAAAACGACAGGAGGAGCGACCTGGGCACAGAACGTGGAGGAGATCCTGGAGGAGAACCTGAAGGAGAACGACAGGAGGAGCGACCTGGGCACAGAACGTGGAGGAGAACCTGGAGGAGAACCTGAAGGTGAACGACAGGAGGAGCGACTTGGGCACAGAACGTGGAGGAGAACAAAAGGAGGAGCAACCTGGGCACAGAACTTGGAGGAGAACCTGGAGGAGAACGACAGGAGGAGCAACGTGGGCACAGAACGTGGAGGAGAACCTGGAGGAGAACGACAGGAGGAGCCACCTGGGGGAAGAACTTGGAGGAGATCCTGGAGGAGAACGAAAGGAGGGGCCACCTGGGCGGAGAACTTGGAGAACCTGGAGGAGAACGACAGGAGGAGCGACCTGGGCGGAGAACGTGGAGGAGAACGACAGGAGGAGAGACCTGGGCGCAGAACGTGGAGGAGATCCTGGAGGAGAACGACAGGAGGAGCGACCTGGGGGCAGAACTTGGAGGAGATCCTGGAGGAGAACGACAGGAGGGCCCACCTGGGCGGAGAACCTGGAGGAGAACGACAGGAGGAGCAACCTGGGCACAGAACGTGGAGGAGAACCAGGAAGAGAACGACAGGAGGAGCCACCCGGGGGCAGAACTTGGAGGAGATCCTGGAGGAGAACGACAGGAGGGCCCACCTGGGCGGAGAACTTGGAGAACCTGGAGGAGAACGACAGGAGGAGCCACCTGGGCACAGAACGTGGAGTAGAACCAGGAAGAGAACGAAAGGAGGGGCCACCTCGGGGCAGAACTTGTAGGAGATCTTGGAGGAGAACGACAGGAGGAGCAACCTGGTCACAGAACTTGGAGGAGAACGACTGGAGGGGCCACCTGGGCGGAAAACTTGGAGAACCTGGAGGAGAACGACAGGAGGAGCGACCTGGGCGGAGAACGTGGAGGAGAACGATAGGAGGGGCAA
Source organism: Amphiprion ocellaris (assembly GCF_022539595.1). Taxonomy (NCBI): domain Eukaryota; kingdom Metazoa; phylum Chordata; class Actinopteri; family Pomacentridae; genus Amphiprion; species Amphiprion ocellaris. Next base: position 31,348,964 of record NC_072783.1, on the reverse strand, counting down.
CCTGTGCACAGCATCTGGCGGAGAACCTGGAGGAGAACGACAGGAGGAGCGACCTGGGCGAAGAACGTGGAGGAGAACGATAGGAGGGGCAACCTGTGTACAGCATCTGGCGGAGAACATGGAGGAGAACGACAGGAGGAGCGACCTGGGGGCACAACTTGGAGGAGGTCCTGGAGGAGAACGACAGGAGGGCCCACCTGGGGGCAGAACTTGGAGAAGAACCTTGAGGAGAACGACAGGAGGAGCCACCTGGGGGCAGAACTTGGAGAACGACAGGAGGAGCGACCTGGGCACAGAACGTGGAGGAGAACCTGGAGGAGAACGACAGGAGGAGCGACCTGGTCACAGAACTTGGAGGAGAACGACAGGAGGGGCCACCTGGGCGGAGAACTTGGAGAACCTGGAGGACAACAACAGGAGGAGCAACCTGGGCGCAGAACGTGGAGGAGAACCTGGAGGAGAACGACAGGAGGAGCCACCTGGGGGCAGAACTTGGAGGAGATCCTGGAGAACGACAGGAGGGGCCACCTGGGCGGAGAACTTGGAGAACATGGAGGAGAACGACAGGAGGAGCGACCTGGGCGGAGAACGTGGAGGAGAACGATAGGAGGGGCAACCTGTGCGCAGCATCTGGAGGAGAACCTGGAGGAAAACGACAGGAGGAGCAACCTGGGCACAGAACGTGGAGGAGATCCTGGAGGAGAACGACAGGAGGGGCCACCTGGGCGGAGAACTTGGAGAACCTGGAGGAGAACGACAGGAGGAGCGACCTGTGCGGAGAACCTGGCAGAGAACAACAGGAGGGGCCACCTGGGCACAGAACTTGGAGGACAACCTGGAGGAGAATGACAGGAGGAGCGACCTGGGCACAGAACGTGGAGGAGAACCTGGAGGAGAACCTGAAGGAGAACGACAGGAGGAGCGACCTGGGCACAGAACGTGGAGGAGAACCTGGAGGAGAAAAAAAGGAGGAGCGACCTGGGCAGAGAACGTGGAGGAGAACGACAGGAGGAGCGACCTGGGCGCAGAACGTGGAGGAGATCCTGGAGGAGAACGACAGGAGGAGCGACCTGGGGGCAGAACTTGGAGGAGATCCTGGAGGAGAACGACAGGAGGGCCCACCTGGGCGGAGAACCTGGAGAACCTGGAGGAGAACGACAGGAGAAGCAACCTGGGCACAGAGGCACGTGGAGGAGAACCAGGAAGAGAACGACAGGAGGAGCCACCCGGGGGCAGAACTTGGAGGAGATCCTGGAGGAGAACGACAGGAGGGGCCACCTGGGCGGAGACCTTGGAGAACCTGGAGAAGAACGACAGGAGGAGCGACCTGGGCGGAGAACGTGGAGGAGAACGATAGGAGGGGCAACCTGTGCACAGCATGTGGCAGAGAACGTGGAGAAGAACGACAGGAGGAGCGACCTGGGCACAGAACGTGGAGGAGATCCTGGAGGAGAATGACAGGAGGAGCGACCTGGGGGCAGAACTTGGAGGAGATCCTGGAGGAGAACGACAGGAGGGCCCACCTGGGCGGAGAACCTGGAGGAGAACGACAGGAGGAGCAACCTGGGCACTGAACGTGGAGGAGAACCAGGAAGAGAACGACAGGAGGAGCCACCCGGGGGCAGAACTTGGAGGAGATCCTGGAGGAGAACGACAGGAGGGCCCACCTGGGGGCAGAACTTGGAGAAGAACCTTGAGGAGAACGACAGGAGGAGCCACCTGGGGGCAGAACTTGGAGGAGAACCTTGAAGAGAACGACAGGAGGAGCGACCTGGGCACAGAACGTGGAGGAGAACCTGGAGGAGAACGACAGGAGGAGCGACCTGGTCACAGAACTTGGAGGAGAACGACAGGAGGGGCCACCTGGGCGGAGAACTTGGAGAACCTGGAGGAGAACGACAGGAGGAGCAACCTGGGCGCAGAACGTGGAGGAGAACCTGGAGGAGAACCACAGGAGGAGCCACCTGGGGGAAGAACTTGGAGGAGATCCTGGAGAACGACAGGAGGGGCCACCTGGGCGGAGAACTTGGAGAACCTGGAGGAGAACGACAGGAGGAGTGACCTGGGCGGAGAACGTGGAGGAGAACGATAGGAGGGGCAACCTGTGCGCAGCATCTGGAGGAGAACCTGGAGGAAAACGACAGGAGGAGCGACCTGGGCACAGAACGTGGAGGAGATCTTGGAGGAGAACGACAGGAGGGGCCACCTGGGCGGAGAACTTGGAGAACCTGGAGGAGAACGACAGGAGGAGCGACCTGGGCGGAGAACCTGGCAGAGAACAACAGGAGGGGCCACCTGGGCACAGAACTTGGAGGACAACCTGGAGGAGAATGACAGGAGGAGCGACCTGGGCACAGAACGTGGAGGAGAACCTGGAGGAGAACCTGAAGGAGAACGACAGGAGGAGCGACCTGGGCACAGAACGTGGAGGAGAACCTGGAGGAGAACAAAAGGAGGAGCAACCTGGGCACAGAACTTGGAGGAGAACGACAGGAGGAGCCACCTGGGGGCAGAACTTGGAGGAGATCCAGGAGGAGAACGACATGAGGGGCCACCTGGGCGGAGAACTTGGAGAACCTGGAGGAGAACGACAGGAGGAGCGACCTGGGCGGAGAACGTGGAGGAGAACGACAGGAGGAGCGACCTGGGGGCAGAACTTGGAGGAGATCCTGGAGGAGAACGAAAGGAGGGCCCACCTGGGCGGAGAACCTGGAGAACCTGGAGGAGAACGACAGGAGGAGAAACCTGGGCACAGAACGTGGAGGAGATCCTGGAGGAGAACGACAGGAGGGGCCACCTGGGCGGACAACTTGGAGAACCTGGAGGAGAACGATAGGAGGAGCGACCTGGGCGGAGAACCTGGCAGAGAACAACAGGAGGGGCCACCTGGGCACAGAACATGGAGGACAACCTGGAGGAGAAAGACAGGAGGAGCGACCTGGGCACAGAACGTGGAGGAGAACCTGGAGGAGAACCTGAAGGAGAACGACAGGAGGAGCCACCTGGGAACAGAACGTGGAGGAGAACCTGGAGGAGAACAAAAGGAGGAGCAACCTGGGCACAGAACTTGGAGGAGAACCTGGAGGAGAACGACAGGAGGGGCCACCTGGGCGGAGAACTTGGAGAACCTGGAGGAGAACGACAGGAGGAGCGACCTGGGCGGAGAACATGGAGCAGAACGACAGGAGGGGCCACTTGGGCGGAGAACTTGGAGAACCTGGAGGAGAACGACAGGAGGAGCAACCTGGGCGGAGAACGTGGAGGAGAACGATAGGAGGGGCAACCTGTGCACAGCATCTGGCGGAGAACGTGGAGGAGAACGACAGGAGGAGCGACCTGGGCACAGAACATGGAGGAGATACTGGAGGAGAATGACAGGAGGAGCGACCTGGGGGCAGAACTTGGAGGAGATCCTGGAGGAGAACGAAAGGAGGGCCTACCTGGGCGGAGAACCTGGAGGAGAACCAGGAAGAGAACGACAGGAGGAGCGACCTGGGCGCAGAACGTGGAGGAGAACTTGGAGGAGCAGGACAGGAGGAGCCACCTGGGGGAAGAACTTGGAGGAGAACCTGGAGGAGAACGACAGGAGGAGCGACCTGGGCACAGAACGTGGAGGAGAACCTGGAGGACAACGACAGGAGGAGCGACCTGGTCACAGAACTTGGAGGAGAATGAAAGGAGGGGCCACCTGGGCGGAGAACTTTGAGAACCTGGAGGAGAACGACAGAAGGAGCGACCTGGGCGCAGAACTTGGAGGAGAACCTGGAGGAGAACGACAGGAGGAGCAACCTGGGCGCAGAACGTGGAGGAGAACCTGGAGGAGAACGACAGGAGGAGCCACCTGGGGGCAGAACTTGGAGGAGATCCTGGAGGAGAACGACAGGAGGGCCCACCTGGGCGGAGAACTTGGAGAACCTGGAGGAGAACGACAGAAGGAGCGACCTGGGCGCAGAACTTGGAGGAGAACCTGGAGGAGAACGACAGGAGGAGCCACCTGGGGGCAGAACTTGGAGAAGAACCTTGAGGAGAACGACAGGAGGGGCCACCTGGGGGCAGAACGTGGAGGAGAACCTGGAGGAGAACGACAGGAGGAGCGACCTGGTATCAGAACTTGGAGGAGAATGACAGGAGGGGCCACCTGGGCGGAGAACTTGGAGAACCTGGAGGAGAACGACAGGAGGAGCAACCTGGGCGCAGAACGTGGAGGAGAACCTGGAGGAGAACGACAGGAGGAGCCACCTGGGGGCAGATCTTGGAGGAGATCCTGGAGAACGACAGGAGGGGCCACCTGGGCGGAGAACTTGGAGAACCTGGAGGAGAACGACAGGAGGAGCGACCTGGGCGGAGAACGTGGAGGAGAACGATAGGAGGGGCAACCTGTGCGCAGCATCTGGAGGAGAACCTGGAGGAAAACGACAGGAGGAGCGACCTGGGCACAGAACGTGGAGGAGATCCTGGAGGAGAACCTGAAGGAGAACGACAGGAGGAGCGACCTGGGCACAGAACGTGGAGGAGAACCTGGAGGAGAACCTGAAGGTGAACGACAGGAGGAGCGACTTGGGCACAGAACGTGGAGGAGAACAAAAGGAGGAGCAACCTGGGCACAGAACTTGGAGGAGAACCTGGAGGAGAACGACAGGAGGAGCAACGTGGGCACAGAACGTGGAGGAGAACCTGGAGGAGAACGACAGGAGGAGCCACCTGGGGGAAGAACTTGGAGGAGATCCTGGAGGAGAACGAAAGGAGGGGCCACCTGGGCGGAGAACTTGGAGAACCTGGAGGAGAACGACAGGAGGAGCGACCTGGGCGGAGAACGTGGAGGAGAACGACAGGAGGAGAGACCTGGGCGCAGAACGTGGAGGAGATCCTGGAGGAGAACGACAGGAGGAGCGACCTGGGGGCAGAACTTGGAGGACATCCTGGAGGAGAACGACAGGAGGGCCCACCTGGGCGGAGAACCTGGAGGAGAACGACAGGAGGAGCAACCTGGGCACAGAACGTGGAGGAGAACCAGGAAGAGAACGACAGGAGGAGCCACCCGGGGGCAGAACTTGGAGGAGATCCTGGAGGAGAACGACAGGAGGGCCCACCTGGGCGGAGAACTTGGAGAACCTGGAGGAGAACGACAGGAGGAGCCACCTGGGCACAGAACGTGGAGTAGAACCAGGAAGAGAACGAAAGGAGGGGCCACCTCGGGGCAGAACTTGTAGGAGATCCTGGAGGAGAACGACAGGAGGAGCAACCTGGTCACAGAACTTGGAGGAGAACGACTGGAGGGGCCACCTGGGCGGAAAACTTGGAGAACCTGGAGGAGAACGACAGGAGGAGCGACCTGGGCGGAGAACGTGGAGGAGAACGATAGGAGGGGCAACCTGTGCACAGCATCTGGCGGAGAACCTGGAGGAGAACGACAGGAGGAGCGACCTGGGCGAAGAACGTGGAGGAGAACGATAGGAGGGGCAACCTGTGCACAGCATCTGGCGGAGAACGTGGAGGAGAACGACAGGAGGAGCGACCTGGGGGCACAACTTGGAGGAGGTCCTGGAGGAGAACGACAGGAGGGCCCACCTGGGGGCAGAACTTGGAGAAGAACCTTGAGGAGAACGACAGGAGGAGCCACCTGGGGGCAGAACTTGGAGAACGACAGGAGGAGCGACCTGGGCACAGAACGTGGAGGAGAACCTGGAGGAGAACGACAGGAGGAGCGACCTGGTCACAGAACTTGGAGGAGAACGACAGGAGGGGCCACCTGGGCGGAGAACTTGGAGAACCTGGAGGACAACAACAGGAGGAGCAACCTGGGCGCAGAACGTGGAGGAGAACCTGGAGGAGAACGACAGGAGGAGCCACCTGGGGGCAGAACTTGGAGGAGATCCTGGAGAACGACAGGAGGGGCCACCTGGGCGGAGAACTTGGAGAACATGGAGGAGAACGACAGGAGGAGCGACCTGGGCGGAGAACGTGGAGGAGAACGATAGGAGGGGCAACCTGTGCGCAGCATCTGGAGGAGAACCTGGAGGAAAACGACAGGAGGAGCGACCTGGGCACAGAACGTGGAGGAGATCCTGGAGGAGAACGACAGGAGGGGCCACCTGGGCGGAGAACTTGGAGAACCTGGAGGAGAACGACAGGAGGAGCGACCTGTGCGGAGAACCTGGCAGAGAACAACAGGAGGGGCCACCTGGGCACAGAACTTGGAGGACAACCTGGAGGAGAATGACAGGAGGAGCGACCTGGGCACAGAACGTGGAGGAGAACCTGGAGGAGAACCTGAAGGAGAACGACAGGAGGAGCGACCTGGGCACAGAACGTGGAGGAGAACCTGGAGGAGAAAAAAAGGAGGAGCGACCTGGGCAGAGAACGTGGAGGAGAACGACAGGAGGAGCGACCTGGGCGCAGAACGTGGAGGAGATCCTGGAGGAGAACGACAGGAGGAGCGACCTGGGGGCAGAACTTGGAGGAGATCCTGGAGGAGAACGACAGGAGGGCCCACCTGGGCGGAGAACCTGGAGAACCTGGAGGAGAACGACAGGAGAAGCAACCTGGGCACAGAGGCACGTGGAGGAGAACCAGGAAGAGAACGACAGGAGGAGCCACCCGGGGGCAGAACTTGGAGGAGATCCTGGAGGAGAACGACAGGAGGGCCCACCTGGGCGGAGAACTTGGAGAACCTGGAGGAGAACGACAGGAGGACAAACCTGGGCACAGAACGTGGAGGAGAACCTGGAGGAGAACGAATGGAGGAGCGACCTGGGCGGAGAACGTGGAGGAGAACGATAGGAGGGGCAACCTGTGCGCAGCATCTGCAGGAGAACCTGGAGGAGAACGACAGGAGGAGCGACCTGGGTGCAGAACGTGGAGGAGATCCTGGAGGAGAACGACAAGAGGAGCGACCTGGGGGCAGAACTTGGAGGAGATCCTGGAGGAGAACGACAGGAGGAGAAACCTGGGCACAGAACGTGGAGGAGAACCAGGAAGAGAACGAAAGGAGGAGCTACCCGGGGGCAGAACTTGGAGGAGATCCTGGAGGAGAACGACAGGAGGGCCCACCTGGGCGGAGAACTTGGAGAACCTGGAGAACGACAGGAGGAGTGACCTGGGTGCAGAACGTGGAGGAGATCCTGGAGGAGAACGACAGGAGGAGCGACCTGGGCGGAGAACTTGGAGAACCTGGAGGAGAACGACAGGAGGAGCAACCTGGGCACAGAACGTGGAGGAGAACCAGGAAGAGAACAACAGGAGGAGCCACCTGGGGGCAGAACTTGGAGGAGATCCTGGAGGAGAACGACAGGAGGGCCCACCTGGGCGGAGAACTTGGAGAATCTGTAGGAGAACGACAGGAGGAGCGACCTGGGGGGAGAACCTGGCGAAGAACGACAGGAGGGGTCACCTGGGCACAGAACTTGGAGGAGAACCTGGAGGAGAACGACTGGAGGAGCAACCTGGGCACAGAACGTGGAGGAGAACCTGGAGGAGAACGACAGGAGGAGCAACCTGGGCACAGAACGTGGAGGAGAACCTGGAGGAGAACGACAGGAGGAGCCACCTGGGGGCAGAACGACAGGAGGGGCCACCTGGGCGGAGAACTTGGAGAACCTGGAGGAGAACGACAGGAGGAGCAACCTGGGCACAGAACGTGGAGGAGAACCTGGAGGAGAACGACAGGAGGAGCCACCTGGGGGCAGAACGACAGGAGGGGCCACCTGGGCGGAGAACTTGGAGGAGAACCTGGAGGAGAACGACAGGAGGAGAAACCTGGGCACAGAACGTGGAGGAGAACCAGGAAGAGAACGACAGGAGGAGTCACCCGGGGGTAGAACTTGGAGGAGATCCTGGAGGAGAACGACAGGAGACAGGAGGGCCCACCTGGGCGGAGAACTTGGAGAACCTGGAGGAGAACAACAGGAGGAGCGACCTGGGCACAGAACATGGAGTAGAACCAGGAAGAGAACGACAGGAGGGGCCACCTCGGGGCAGAACTTGGAGGAGATCCTGGAGGAGAACGACAGGAGGAGCGACCCTGTCACAGAACTTGGAGGAGAACGTCAGGAGGGGCCACCTGGGCGGAGAACTTGGAGAACCTGGAGGAGAACGACAGGAGGAGCAACCTGGGCACAGAACGTGGAGGAGAACCTGGAGGAGAACGACAGGAGGAGCCACCTGGGGGCAGAACTTGGAGGAGATCCTGGAGGAGAACGACAGGAGGGCCCAGCTGGGCGGAGAACTTGGAGAACCTGGAGGAGAACGACAGGAGGAGCGAACTGGGCACAGGACTTGGAGGAGAACCTGGAGGAGAACGACAGGAGGAGCAACCTGGGCGCAGAATGTGGAGGAGAACCTGGAGGAGAACGACAGGAGGAGCCACCTGGGGCCAGAACTTGGAGGAGAACCTTGAGGAGAATGACAGGAGCAGCCACCTGGGGCCAGAACGTGGAGGAGAACCTGGAGGAGAACGACAGGAGGAGCCACCTGGGCGGAGAACTTGGAGAACGTGGAGGAGAACGACAGGAGGAGCAACCTGGGCACAGAACGTGGAGGAGAACCTGGAGGAGAACGACAGGAGGAGCAACCTGGGGGCAGAACTTGGAGAAGATCCTGGAGGAGAACGACAGGAGGGCCCACCTGGGCGGAGAACTTGGAGAACCTGGAGGAGAACGACAGGAGGAGCGACCTGGGCAAAGAACTTGGAGGAGAACCTGGAGGAGAACGACAGGAGGAGCAACCTGGGCGCAGAACGTGGAGGAGAACCTGGAGGAGAACGACAGGAGGAGCCACCTGAGGGCAGAACTTGGAGGAGAACCTTGAGGAGAACGACAGGAGGAGCGACCTGGGCACAGAACGTGGAGGAGAACCTGGAGGAGACCGACAGGGGGAGCGACCTGGTCACAGAACTTGGAGGAGAACGACAGGAGGGGCCACCTGGGCGGAGAACTTGGAGAACCTGGAGGAGAACGACAGGAGGACAAACCTGGGCACAGAACGTGGAGGAGAACCTGGAGGAGAACCTGAAGGAGAACGACAGGAGGAGCGACCTGGGCACAGAACGTGGAGGAGAACCTGGAGGAGAACAAAAGGAGGAGAATCCTGGGCACAGAACTTGGAGAAGAACGTGGAGGAGAACCTGGAGGAGAAAAAAAGGAGGAGAAACCTGGGCACAGAACTTGGAGAAGAACCTGGAGGAGAACGACAGGAGGAGCAACCTGGGCACAGAACGTGGAGGAGAACCTGGAGGAGAACGACAGGAGGAGCGACCTGGGCGCAGAACGTGGAGGAGATCCTGGAGGAGAACGACGGGAGGAGCAACCTGGGCACAGAACGTGGAGGAGAACCAGGAAGAGAACGACAGGAGGAGCCACCCGGGGGCAGAACTTGGAGGAGATCCTGGAGGAGAATGACAGGAGGGCCCACCTGGGCGGAGAACTTGGAGAACCTGGAGGAGAACGACAGGAGGAGTGACCTGGGCGCAGAACGTGGAGGAGATCCTGGAGGAGAACGACAGGAGGAGCGACCTGGGCGGAGAACTTGGAGAACCTGGAGGAGAACGACAGGAGGAGCAACCTGGGCACAGAACGAGGAGGAGAACCAGGAAGAGAACGACAGGAGGAGCCACCCGGGGGCAGAACTTGGAGGAGATCCTGGAGGAGAACGACAGGAGGGCTCACCTGGGCGGAGAACTTGGAGAACCTGTAGGAGAACGACAGGAGGAGCGACCTGGGGGGAGAACCTGGCGAAGAACGACAGGAGGGGTCACCTGGGCACAGAACTTGGAGGAGAACCTGGAGGAGAACGACAGGAGGAGCAACCTGGGCACAGAACGTGGAGGAGAACCTGGAGGAGAACGACAGGAGGAGCAACCTGGGCACAGAACGTGGAGGAGAACCTGGAGGAGAACGACAGGAGGAGCCACCTGGGGGCAGAACGACAGGAGGAGTCACCTGGGCGGAGAACTTGGAGAACCTGGAGGAGAACGACAGGAGGAGCAACCTGGGCACAGAACGTGGAGGAGAACCTGGAGGAGAACGACAGGAGGACCGACCTGGGCACAGAACGTGGAGGAGAACCAGGAAGAGAACGACAGGAGGGGCCACCTCGGGGCAGAACTTGGAGGAGATCCTGGAGGAGAACGACAGGAGGGGCCACCTGGGCGGAGAACTTGGAGAACCTGTAGGAGAACGACAGGAGGAGCGACCTGGGCGGAGAACCTGGCGGAGAACGACAGGAGGGGCCACCTGGGCACAGAACTTGGAGGAGAACCTGGAGGAGAACGACAGGAGGAGCGACCTGGGCACAGAACGTGGAGGAGAACCTGGAGGAGAACGACAGGAGGAGCCACCTGGGCACAGAACGTGGAGGAGAACCTGGAGAACGACAGGAGGAGCGACCTGGGCGGAGAACCTGGCGGAGAACAACAGGAGGAGCGACCCGTGTGCAGAACCTGGAGAAGAGCCTGGAGGAGAACTACAGGAGGGGCCACCTGGGCACAGAACTTGGAGGAGAACCTGGAGGAGAACGACAGGAGGAGCAACCTGGGCACAGAACGTGGAGGAGAACGATAGGAGGGGCCAGCTGTGCGCAGCATCTGGAGGAGAACCTGGAGGAGAACGACAGGAGGGGCCACCTGGGCACAGAACGTGGAGGAGAACCTGGAGGAGAACGATAGGAGGAGCAACCTGGGCACAGAACGTGGAGGAGAACCTGGAGGAGAACGACAGGAGGAGCAACCTGGGCACAGAACGTGGAGGAGAACCAGGAAGAGAACAACAGGAGGAGCCACCTGGGGGCAGAACTTGGAGGAGATCCTGGAGGAGAACGACAGGAGGGCCCACCTGGGCGGAGAACTTGGAGAATCTGTAGGAGAACGACAGGAGGAGCGACCTGGGGGGAGAACCTGGCGAAGAACGACAGGAGAGGTCACCTGGGCACAGAACTTGGAGGAGAACCTGGAGGAGAACGACAGGAGGAGCAACCTGGGCACAGAACGTGGAGGAGAACCTGGAGGAGAACGACAGGAGGAGCAACCTGGGCACAGAACGTGGAGGAGAACCTGGAGGAGAACGACAGGAGGAGCCACCTGGGGGCAGAACGACAGGAGGGGCCACCTGGGCGGAGAACTTGGAGAACCTGGAGGAGAACGACAGGAGGAGCAACCTGGGCACAGAACGTGGAGGAGAACCTGGAGGAGAACGACAGGAGGAGCCACCTGGGGGCAGAACGACAGGAGGGGCCACCTGGGCGGAGAACTTGGAGGAGAACCTGGAGGAGAACGACAGGAGGAGCAACCTGGGCACAGAACGTGGAGGAGAACCAGGAAGAGAACGACAGGAGGAGTCACCCGGGGGTAGAACTTGGAGGAGATCCTGGAGGAGAACGACAGGAGACAGGAGGGCCCACCTGGGCGGAGAACTTGGAGAACCTGGAGGAGAACAACAGGAGGAGCGACCTGGGCACAGAACATGGAGTAGAACCAGGAAGAGAACGACAGGAGGGGCCACCTCGGGGCAGAAATTGGAGGAGATCCTGGAGGAGAACGACAGGAGGAGCGACCTGGTCACAGAACTTGGAGGAGAACGTCAGGAGGGGCCACCTGGGCGGAGAACTTGGAGAACCTGGAGGAGAACGACAGGAGGAGCAACCTGGGCACAGAACGTGGAGGAGAACCTGGAGGAGAACGACAGGAGGAGCCACCTGGGGGCAGAACTTGGAGGAGATCCTGGAGGAGAACGACAGGAGGGCCCACCTGGGCGGAGAACTTGGAGAACCTGGAGGAGAACGACAGGAGGAGCGAACTGGGCACAGGACTTGGAGGAGAACCTGGAGGAGAACGACAGGAGGAGCAACCTGGGCGCAGAATGTGGAGGAGAACCTGGAGGAGAACGACAGGAGGAGCCACCTGGGGCCAGAACTTGGAGGAGAACCTTTAGGAGAATGACAGGAGCAGCCACCTGGGGCCAGAACGTGGAGGAGAACCTGGAGGAGAACGACAGGAGGAGCCACCTGGGCGGAGAACTTGGAGAACGTGGAGGAGAACGACAGGAGGAGCAACCTGGGCACAGAACGTGGAGGAGAACCTGGAGGAGAACGACAGGAGGAGCAACCTGGGGGCAGAACTTGGAGAAGATCCTGGAGGAGAACGACAGGAGGGCCCACCTGGGCGGAGAACTTGGAGAACCTGGAGGAGAACGACAGGAGGAGCGACCTGGGCAAAGAACTTGGAGGAGAACCTGGAGGAGAACGACAGGAGGAGCAACCTGGGCGCAGAACGTGGAGGAGAACCTGGAGGAGAACGACAGGAGGAGCCACCTGAGGGCAGAACTTGGAGGAGAACCTTGAGGAGAACGACAGGAGGAGCGACCTGGGCACAGAACGTGGAGGAGAACCTGGAGGAGAACGACAGGAGGAGCGACCTGGTCACAGAACTTGGAGGAGAACGACAGGAGGGGCCACCTGGGCGGAGAACTTGGAGAACCTGGAGGAGAACGACAGGAGGACAAACCTGGGCACAGAACGTGGAGGAGAACCTGGAGGAGAACCTGAAGGAGAACGACAGGAGGAGCGACCTGGGCACAGAACGTGGAGGAGAACCTGGAGGAGAACAAAAGGAGGAGAATCCTGGGCACAGAACTTGGAGAAGAACATGGAGGAGAACCTGGAGGAGAAAAAAAGGAGGAGAAACCTGGGCACAGAACTTGGAGAAGAACCTGGAGGAGAACGACAGGAGGAGCAACCTGGGCACAGAACGTGGAGGAGAACCTGGAGGAGAACGACAGGAGGAGCGACCTGGGCGCAGAACGTGGAGGAGATCCTGGAGGAGAACGACGGGAGGAGCAACCTGGGCACAGAACGTGGAGGAGAACCAGGAAGAGAACGACAGGAGGAGCCACCCGGGGGCAGAACTTGGAGGAGATCCTGGAGGAGAATGACAGGAGGGCCCACCTGGGCGGAGAACTTGGAGAACCTGGAGGAGAACGACAGGAGGAGTGACCTGGGCGCAGAACGTGGAGGAGATCCTGGAGGAGAACGACAGGAGGAGCGACCTGGGCGGAGAACTTGGAGAACCTGGAGGAGAACGACAGGAGGAGCAACCTGGGCACAGAACGAGGAGGAGAACCAGGAAGAGAACGACAGGAGGAGCCACCCGGGGGCAGAACTTGGAGGAGATCCTGGAGGAGAACGACAGGAGGGCTCACCTGGGCGGAGAACTTGGAGAACCTGTAGGAGAACGACAGGAGGAGCGACCTGGGGGGAGAACCTGGCGAAGAACGACAGGAGGGGTCACCTGGGCACAGAACTTGGAGGAGAACCTGGAGGAGAACGACAGGAGGAGCAACCTGGGCACAGAACGTGGAGGAGAACCTGGAGGAGAACGACAGGAGGAGCAACCTGGGCACAGAACGTGGAGGAGAACCTGGAGGAGAACGACAGGAGGAGCCACCTGGGGGCAGAACGACAGGAGGAGTCACCTGGGCGGAGAACTTGGAGAACCTGGAGGAGAACGACAGGAGGAGCAACCTGGGCACAGAACGTGGAGGAGAACCTGGAGGAGAACGACAGGAGGACCGACCTGGGCACAGAACGTGGAGGAGAACCAGGAAGAGAACGACAGGAGGGGCCACCTCGGGGCAGAACTTGGAGGAGATCCTGGAGGAGAACGACAGGAGGGGCCACCTGGGCGGAGAACTTGGAGAACCTGTAGGAGAACGACAGGAGGAGCGACCTGGGCGGAGAACCTGGCGGAGAACGACAGGAGGGGCCACCTGGGCACAGAACTTGGAGGAGAACCTGGAGGAGAACGACAGGAGGAGCGACCTGGGCACAGAACGTGGAGGAGAACCTGGAGGAGAACGACAGGAGGAGCCACCTGGGCACAGAACGTGGAGGAGAACCTGGAGAACGACAGGAGGAGCGACCTGGGCGGAGAACCTGGCGGAGAACAACAGGAGGGGCGACCCGTGTGCAGAACCTGGAGAAGAGCCTGGAGGAGAACTACAGGAGGGGCCACCTGGGCACAGAACTTGGAGGAGAACCTGGAGGAGAACGACAGGAGGAGCAACCTGGGCACAGAACGTGGAGGAGAACGATAGGAGGGGCCAGCTGTGCGCAGCATCTGGAGGAGAACCTGGAGGAGAACGACAGGAGGGGCCACCTGGGCACAGAACGTGGAGGAGAACCTGGAGGAGAACGATAGGAGGAGCAACCTGGGCACAGAACGTGGAGGAGAACCTGGAGGAGAACGACAGGAGGAGCCACCTGGGCACAGAACGTGGAGGAGAACCTGGAGAACGACAGGAGGAGCGACCTGGGCGGAGAACCTGGCGGAGAACAACAGGAGGGGCGACCCGTGTGCAGAACGTGGAGGAGAACCTGGAGGAGAACGATAGGAGGAGCAACCTGAGCACAGAACGTGGAGGAGAACGATAGGAGGGGCCACCTGTGTGCAGCATCTGGAGGAGAACCTGGAAGAAGAAATGACTGAATATTTAGACGATTCTGAATACTCTGATGTAGTATTTGAATTTGATTTGTGAATTCTCTCCATAATGTTGTCAAATACTTCCAATAATATGAGTAACAAACCAAACTCCTGAGTATCACAACAGCATGGCTGGCTGAAACCCTGTAGCCTGTTGTCTCTCTCCCTCTCTTTTTCTGTTGCAACTTCTCATCAGTTCAAATACATAATGTAGGCCATCAAATTCAAATACCTCATCCAACTGTTCAAAATCTTCTAATATTCAGCCATCACTTCAGAAACAAATTACAAGTTTTAGAGATGAAAGTGGCTGTTGGCAAAAAACCCTGAAAATTTTTTTTCTAAGCAACTTTGCCAAGTGAGCGCCGAAGGTGCTCCAAGAGGCTGCCGAAGGCAGCCTTATGCGAGTGCCGAATAATAAATTATAATAGTGTCATTGTTACAATTAAATTAACATAGCATTATAGTCTTTATTAACAATAAGTATATAAAAAATTAAAATGACCACGCAATATTCAATGAAGATAAAAATTTAAAAATGACCAAACAATATAGATCTTCAATGGAGTCTATCTTATCAAAAGCATGCACAAATGATATTCACTCAAAAGAAAAGAAAAAATTGAGGTCTATCTATTTTTGTAAAATAAAAAAAAAGTTCCTCGTTTGTCTAATTTCCTGATATATTCAGACAAGAAATCGTCGTTCGTATCTTTCTTTTCTAAAACATGCACAAATAATATTCATTCAAAAAAGAAATTAAAAAAATATTCTAAGTCGTGACCTGAAAAAAATTTCGGCAGAACTTCCCCTAAGGGCCAAGCCCAGAATTTCATAAGCCCCTTCCCTCATTAAAAGAATAGCTGTGAAAATGTTCATAAAAATGCGGAAACATTCCTGTTAACATGTTCAGTAATGTAAACTATTCAGTAGTTTGGTACCCCATATTTCATATATTAATCATTTCATACTCTAGTCTAGATGTGTCACTAATCTATTATAAGGATTATATTATAATATCATTAAGACAGGAACCTTAAGACACAGTAAACTATCAATATATTGATATCTATTTTTGTAAAATAAAAAAAAACTTACCTGGTTTGTCTAATTTCCTGATATATTCAGACAAGAAATCGCCGTTCGTATCTTTCTCTTCTAACCACGACCACCGGAACGCGTTCTTGACTGTCGCGTCTATAGCACGCACGTCAGCGTGCCTGTCTACCTGTTTAAACATTGTCCTGACAGGTACGGGTCATTACATTTACACAAAAGCAAAGGTCGTCTATTCAATGAGCGCTATTCAATGATTAATCTCTCCTTTGTACTCAAAACTGGCGCTATTCAGTGCATCCGCTCTTGCAAATTCTCGCAGCAATGTATTCAGCATTAGATTGGAATCGCGTCAATGAACGAGATTCAAAATGGCTGCCTCCGTACAGGAATATAAACAACAAACAACACATTTGCGATAAGAATAAGATTTTCAAAAAGAATACTATCAATCAAATTCTGATTTTCACTGAAAATTTCAATCAATTTTCCCAGATTCCCGGAAATGAACTCACAAAATTTGAAATCCCGGATTTCCGGGAAAACCCGGAAAACTTTCATCTCTGAAGTTTCTGTAGCTCCACACACTCCTCTGCTTCAAATGACAGACTACATAACAGGATGTAAACAAGGGCAAGAAGCAACATCAGGTAAATAAAAAGGTAGAATTTGTCTCCATAATGTTGTCAGATACTTATCATAGCAATCTAAGCTGGTTAGTCACAAAATAAACACTTTTATTGACATACTTTTGATGCAAGAAAGATCCCCACACAACCCCGTTCAAACTTAGTTTTAGCTCCTATCACTGAGTTGCAGCGCTGGACTACCTACCTTAAAGGTACCGAGGAGCCGGCTACAAGCATGGAGAGCAAAGCTTAATCAAAACAAAAACAAGAGGCCCATGGGCCTTGACGGTCACCTGAATTTTTCATGTAGTCAGTTTTACTGTTTATGGAAAAAAAATATATTAATCCACATTTTGAATGGTGTACCACGTAACTAAATCAATTTAGATTTAACAAAGTTTGCGATTTTACGATTTTCATGCAGCTACACTCATGTAAGAATGCATTTATTGTGATTAACTTACGAAGTTCAGCAGTCTATATCATCGTATCACACATTCTCTTTTTAAAACTACCTATCAGTTAATTTTAAAACATTTGAACTGCCAGTAAGTTTTGAATGATGTACTAAACGTTGAATGAAAAAGGTTCTGCAATGTTGTGGAAAAAAGGGATGTTTACTTCTGTTTAAAATTAATACCAGTAAATCTAGTCAATGATTAATATTATCTAAACATGTTAATTTTCTTACATCACACATCCTGATGATCTCTGAAGTATCCTCCGAGAAAAAACGTGGGAGACCAAGAAGGGCAGCTGTCCTCCTATTCTGATTTGTGTCCTACATAAAGTTGACAAAAGTGAGCTCATGCAATATTAGAGTTCTGATGGAAGTTCACATTGACAAATGCCCATTATACATACCTCTTTATCAAGGTACTGCATAACACTTTGAAAGGTCAACCTCCTGCTTGATGAAATGGCTGCTTTATACAACTGCAAGAGGAAAAAAAGGATAATGTGAATCAGTTTTTAACCTATCTGCATCATCTTATGATATATTGCGTGAGTGAGAAAGAGATATTTTGGGTCCTTCTGCATGAAACTGCATTTATGTTAAGTATTTCTACAAAGAACCAAAAAATCTAGTCCATTAAAAAAAAAGACACAGGGATTGGATGTAACAAATATTTGATATTATTAGATAAGTCGCATAGAATTCCAGTATTTCAATCAATAAAAAAAAATACAATTAATTTCCTCAAATTTCCCTTTTACAAGCTTCCAATTTTTTTTTAAAAAGAAGCTCCATTGTTTTGTTTAATGTGACAGTGAAAATAATCTATTTGGGACAAATCTGAGGGTGTCACCATGAGCTTAATGAAGCTGTGACTAAGAGTTTTTTTTTTTTTAATACTATTTTCTGACCTTTTATGGAATAATCAATTTAATAACCACCAGATTAAATGAAAAATAAAATTAACTGTAGATTGTAGGGTCATTAGTAAAAGTAGAAAAAGATAAACTACACAAGTCACACACAATTCAGACAGTGCTGCACCCTGACAGGGATCTTCATCCCCAGAGCAGCTGTGGGAGAGGAGCTCGGTTGTGATAGAGCGAGCAAGAGGATGAATAGAGAGAGAGAGCGCGCAGCGGTAGACAATGCACACAGTCAAGGCAAAGTAGTGCCGGCTGTGTTCTGGTATGCCCGCGAAAGCTGTCACGTGACACCCCCCCTCCCCCCCCCCGTGCGTGAATGCAAGAAATTGCATTCGCGGGGCGGGGGCCTTGACTGTGTGGCAAACTAGCTATCTAACAAAAGGGTAACATTAGCCAGCAGTTGCTGGCAGGTAAATGTTGAATTCAAAAGTTTTTTTTTATTGCTCCTGTCATGTCAGAAGCATTTGTAACCTAAATGAACGCCCGTCAACTAAAATGTCCGCCATTGACAACAGTGGTGTAATTTACTAATGCGCCATTTCAAACTTTGATTAACATGATGGATTAGCATAGAGAAAAAACACGGTAATGTAGTCATATTTGCAAAGCTCTGCCAATGTGCTGATTTTATTCAATTTTATCACAGAAGAAACTGACATTGTTATTAAATTTTATTGACAAAAACTCAAAAGCACTTTCAGAAGACAACTTACATCCTTGCCGTGTCTTTTCTCCGAGCAGAATGCCTCCCCTGGTCAGTTGCACTCTGCCCGCCTGCATATGAATGCAATTTCTGGAACATTCTGTGTGTGTGTGTGTGTGTGTGTGTGTGTGTGTGTGTGTGTGTGGGTGGGTGGGGGGGGCACGTGACTCAGCTTTCGCGGGCATACCAGAACACGACCAGCACTACTTTATCTTGACTGCATCCAAACTAGCTAACTAACAAAAGGGTAACATTAGCCAGCATTTGCTGGCAGGCAAATGTTGAATTCAAAAGTTTTTTTTTATTGCTCCTGTCACATCGGAAGCATTTGTAACCTAAATGAACGCCCCTCGACTAAAATGTCTGCCATGGACAACAGTGGTGTAATTTACTAATGCGCCATTTCAAACTTTGATTAACACGATGGATTAGCATAGAGAAAAACACGGTAATGTAGTCATATTTGCAAAGCTCTGCCAATGTGCTGATTTTATTCCATTTTATCACAGAAGAAACTGACATTGTTATTAAATTTTATCGACAAAAACTCAAAAGCACTTTCAGAAGATAACTTACATCCTTGCCGCGTCTTTTCTCCGAGCAGAATGCCGTATACCTCCCCTGGTCAGTTGCACTCTGCCCGCCCGCGCGCATGAATGCAGTTTCTGGAACATTCTGTCTGTGTGTGTGTGTGGGGTGGGGTGGGGTGGGGGGCACGTGACTCAGCTTTCGCGGGCATACCAGAACACGACCAGCACTACTTTATCTTGACTGCATCCAAACTAGCTAACTAACAAAAGGGTAACATTAGCCAGCATTTGCTGGCAGGCAAATGTTGAATTCAAAAGTTTTTTTTATTGCTCCTGTCACGTCGGAAGCATTTGTAACCTAAATGAACGCCCCTCGACTAAAATGTCCGCCATGGACAACAGTGGTGTAATTTACTAATGCGCCATTTAAAACTTTGATTAACACGTGGATTAGCATAGAGAAAACCACGGAAATGTAGTCATATTCGCAAAGCTCTGTCAATGTGCTGACTTAATTCCATTTTATCACAGAAGAAACTGACATTATTATTAAATTTTATCGACAAAAACTCAAAAGCACTTTCAGAAGACAACTTACCTCCTTGCCGTCTGTTCTCCGAGCAGAATGACGTATCCCTCCGCCCTGGTCAGTTGCACTCTGCTGCGTCACTGCGTCAGATTGCAGCTAGCTGGAAAAGGGTGTCCCTCCGCAGCTGGAAGTAGTCCACTGCCGTTTTCTCTATTGTTTCGTCAATAATTAAGTTTTGGTTGAAATACTATGGTTTGTCCAATTTAGAGAACTGGTGAGCCTGATAGTTCTTAGATATCATAGCTTTACAGTTTTATTTTTGACTAATTCCAAAATTATGGTATTTCTTCAGCAGCAAACCCCCCTCTTTTTTCAAGGTATAACTTACAGAAATAAGTTAAATCAACACTGACAGTCCTGATGAAAACTTACAAATAGCCAAGACAACTAATTACTTTAAGTTTAATTTTCTAAAACTTATAAACTTCAGTTCAATATTCAAAACTTACCATGACGATTTGAGTTAAAGAAAACAAACAAGTTTACATAACTTAATGGCGCTCTCATGTTTTTACGGTGTAGAAGCACTGAATTCAAGGCATCTTTGCTATAAAAAAAATACATATATATGTATATATATATATATATGTGTATATATATATATTATATATATATATATATATATATATATATATATATATATATATATATATATATATATATAAATAAACTACCGTTCGAAAGTCACTGAGAAATGTCCTTATTTTTGAAAGAAAAGCATTTTTTTTCCCAATGAAGATGACATGAAATGAATGATAAATCCAGTTGTAGACATTGCTAATGTGGTAAATGACTATTGTAGCTGAGGAAATGGCTGATTTTTAATGGAATATCTCCATAGGGGTACAGAGGACATTTCCAGCAACCATCACTCCTGTGTTCATAATGTTACATTGTGTTAACTAATGGTGTTGAAAGGATCATTGATGATTAGAAAACCCTTGTGCAGTTATGTTAGCACATGAATAAAAGTTGGAGTTTTTATGGAAAACATGGAATTGTCAGGGTGACCCCAAACTGACAACCATGACAAAAAGTCCAAGTTGTCCAGTGGCCCAGCTCACAGCCCACAGAACCCAGAAGATCCACTACCTGTATACTTCTTAGGTGTGTTGCTTAACCCTCCTGTTGTCTTCATTTATGGGCAACAAAAAATATTGTTTCTTTGTCTGAAAAAATCCAAAAATTCAGCAAAAAAATTCCCCAAATATCTGAAAATTTGCAAAACCTTCAGGAAGAAAATTCCAATAATTCCTTAAAAGTTTCCCTTAAAAGTTTCCGTTTCGTCTTCTCTCCCAACTTCCACCTATCGTTTCTTCCTCCCGCCCCCTAACATTCTCTTCCTCATCCCTGACCAATCCCCACACAGTAAAACAAGTTGACCTTTAACCCTTGACCAATAAACAGTTAACTGCAAATAAAAGGAGCAGTCTGTGTTTTCCATTTTCTCATCCACTAAATCAATTATTTCGATTACCCCCCCACACACACACACACTCTTTCCTATACACAGTTTATTTCAGCTATGTAAATAACCATTTTGTTTACAGAAAAAATTAACATGAATTAACTATTTTAAGGTGTTAGTTAACTCAATTATTGTTAGTTGAACAGTTTTTTCCATAAAAACCTAATAACTTTTTAGGCCATCAATATAGTTAAGTGCCCTGTTTTCAACGGGGCTACAAATGCTTCTTCGATAAGGTAGATATGACAAAATGTAAGCACAACAGGGCATACTGTATATACATTATGTATACATAAAGACGGGTCGCAGTTTACCTGAGCTTCCAATGCGTAAAAGAATAGAATCATTACAAAACACTGTTGACACCTACTGACTGAGGAGAACATCCATTTTTGGGGTGTGGAACTCAATATTGAAAAGACCAGAAACTGAAATAGTCATAAAGTCATTAGACATTTGCTGTAACGAGCAATTTACTGTGATAGTCTAAGTTATTTGTACGATTCGTTTTACAATTAAGTCTGATTTTGGCGTTCCCTCTGTGCTTGATTGAACGTCCCTGCTGGAAAATAAACTCCATTTCATTACCACAACTTAGCTGTAATGACGGTGGTTAATTTTAAGCATCATCTCATTTGAATCCAGTATTATGGTGAGATTGTATCTTGGGAGTGTCAGGGTAGAAAGACTCTAATTATCAGAGCTCTGCTGGGGCTTTTACAGATCACTGGCTTATTCTGACAACAACACTAGTCTTCCCACTCTCTGGCCAGCATGCAATTAGAGGAAGACCTCTACCTCTTATCTCATCCTCCAAAGGTTATTGAACGGAGGCTAGCACACCTGTCATCGTTTCAGAGCAGTGGAGCATAAGACATATGACAGTTTGCTAATATTGCAATACTTTCTGCAGCTCTATACCACAGTCGGTAACTTTTAATGTGAAACCGGAGAAGTGTACTGTGTAAGTAAGTCACGAAGGAGGAGGGGTGTTGAAATATTAGTGAATACAAATTACAGAGCACCCCAAAAAATATCACATTTTATAACTTCCAGCCAAGAAATAGCTTTAATTAAAAATAAAACCACTGATGCTGCAGATATTTGGGTGAAATCCAAAATACTGGGCAAAAAAGCAATCACCGAAGTCATCCTGGGTCAAGGTTTTTCGGAGCCTGAAACTTACGAATGCTGCATCATTGTTGACTTGGGTTCCAGGGGGACTTTGAGATTTGAGCCTTCAAAAACCAAGGCAGAAAGGCCTTATTCAGAGTTGAGAGAAGAAACTGACTTTGATCTGCAGCACCTGTGAATTCGCTCCTTTTAGATTTTGGTCTCTTTTTGCACCAAAGCCGTTTTAATATTAATAACATGGCTATCTTATCCTGTAGCGTAGAGATGCAGCTAATTGGATTAACAGTTCAAACAATGTCTGATAGAGAGATGTAGAAAATGCCTTCCAAAGCTAACTTATGATTATCCAGTAAATTAGTGTGTTGTTGTTGGAAAAGGCAGCATTACAAAGTGGTGATGTCCATTAAAATTAAGAGCTTGAAAGGCAAACTGATGACCAAACTTCCTCCATATGTACTGCAGAGAGTCCCTGTGAGTATCAGGTGGGTGTGAATCATGGTGGGATGGGCGGTTGTACAGTGTAGAGGGTGTGCATTGTAGCCACTGTGGCCTGCAGCTGTGGTACTGTGCAGATGTGTGGGAAAGACACAGGCACCGGCTGACCTTGCCAACAGTTGAAAGGCCAACGCTTCTTCAGAAGTCCGTCCAGCCTTTGAAGTGCCGGAGTGGCGGGCCTGGATATCACAGGAGCGAGTCGCCATGCAGCGTCGGTAAACCAGCTCTTAACCTCACTCCCCTCCGGTGCTCGGAGACAGATTAGACTCTCCGCGGCTTCAATGGACATCAACGACGACAAGCAGTTCAGCAAAGAAAAGAAGGGTGGTTGCAAAGTTTTTTAATTCCTGGCCTGAAATGTTAAATGCTGCGAGAATCTGTTAGGTGAACTGATCCTCGCTAGCAATGACAAAAAATGATTAACCTGGCTCGAGGAACAAAACAGGAGGCCACACACAGATCTAGAGTGGAATTAATTTCATAAACATTTGCGAAAATCCAAACCATGTGGCGTGTAAAGAGGTCACAGACCAGTGGTGTGTGAGACTTGTGTGGGAGGCTTCTGCCAGGAAGTCAAGGGAAAGAGGTTAGTGCTCAGTGAGACACTGCTTTTAAACCGAAGCAGCCCGAGCACAGATGTTGCAGGCTTAGGTAATGAGAAAACCCAACCCCACCCTCTTGCAGCCTCACACAGGACAGGAACACACAGCGGAGGGAGTGATCACACACAGCTGGTCCACTCAGAAGCTCTGGATTTAGCAAAACCTGACAGCGCTGTCACACTGGAGGTCTTGGAGATAATGTTTAATAGAGGAAAATAACTTAAAAATGGATACGAACATGTCATCTTTGTTTTGTAGAAAGGATACAGAAGCTGAAATACATTTAATTTCATGCTGCTGTTTGGACATTTTGTACCTGCTTGAAGGTGGTTCACCAAACTTAGAATGACAAAAGATGCAGCAAACTAACAGAAGAGACAGTAAAGCACAATGTACAGTTACTGTAAATACACAAAAGCATGATACAGTTAAGGCAGGGGGATTTAATGGTGTATATAAATATATATTAGTTGCAGATCTGTCACAGTAAGCAAACTTTGATCATTTGCACAAAAATCTAAATTGCTAAACGCCCATCCTCCGCCCTAACCTCCTCACCCCTCAGTCGCATTCATTTCAGTAATGATGTGCGACACACTGATTTCCTTTGCAATCTGATACCGAGAAAACTCCAGACTGGTATCCCTGATGCCAATATGTATTGTGTGCAAAATCTTAATGTGTTCTGAAAAGGGAAATTAAAAAACTAAGCTCTACCAGTTTCATTTCCCATGCAGACTGTGAGCCGGCAAACCGTGGAGTTACACTCCACTCCACTGTATGCTAAATCTCATTCGGCTCTATGTATACAGGCTCTCAAGATGCACTGACAAATGTAGAGGATCAGAATAATCAACAGTTGACACAGGTTAGCTGCCTAGAATGCCATGTTATTCAAACTGAAATGAAAAAAAAATGCCAGTGAAATACACAAACAAATAAATAAATGCCGTAATCAGCATTTAAATGAGTGCATAATGTGCTAGCTGTCAGTCAAAACAAATGAGACGGGGTCAGCGAGCCTGAATCTACGGCCTACGTACTTCTAGTAAGATAAGGTTTGTTGCTTATAGTAAGAGGGAAATTATTTCAAATAGATACACGGCAGAATATGCACAGTATTGGCAGTAAAACAACCTGTTTTAGAGAATTGAGAGCCAATATCACTCACACTGATCTCACTGCAAGCTGAAAAGTTGGAGACCTGATCTTTATAAAGCTACATATTCTGTCATTTATTTCATTACTTATGTCATAACTGTGTTTATTCATTTTGCCACTTATATTAGTCTGAATAAAATGCCATCGCATAGATGTAAAAATGCAGGGAACTCCCATTGGATGAACATCAATACACAAGCAGGGCCCAGACAGACATGAATCACTTTCCCACAGTCGGGGATACACATCGTCATAGCTACATGTAGTCTCTCTTCCTGTCTGTGCTTAGATGCTGCCACAGCACTCAGTGATAGGAACCTGTCTTGTCCTCGCAGGACCTTTCTTCTTCCTCGCTTACTGGCTTCAGTGGCTCACACATATACACCGCCGTTCAAAGAAAGTGCAGTGTGAATTTTACGTTTCAAACCTTTTTTGTGTGACGGTGTGTTACAGCAATGCTAGCATGACAAACACAAGCATGAGTTAAATATCTATCAAAATTAAGAGTTAAGGTGAGGGTAACTAATGACAGGAAAAGTTCACCAGGTGACATCCTGACACCTTTGCAACATTTGCAGTCATTCTTCTTATTTATACAGTTGAAAGTAACCGGTGAAACAATATTAAATCATTACCTACACTGTAAAAAAAAAAAAAGGATTACCTTTTAAGTAATAATTTTTTTTTAACAAGCTGGTCCCTTTTTGGTAAATTATAGATAATAATTAGTAAAATCACAGAAAAAAGTCTTATTTACAAGTTAACCATAAAAAAACAGGCCCAAAAGGGAATGGTGGTCCACATCAACTTTCTATTTATACAAATAGTATTTTATAGATTGTAATTAGTTAGGAAGATAGCTAGATAGATAGCTAGCTAGTAGGATAGATGATAGATAGATAGATAGATAGATAGATAGATAGATAGATAGATAGATAGATAGATAGATAGATAGATAGATAGATAGATAGATAGATAGATGATAGATAGATGGCTAGATAGATGGCTAGATAGATGGCTAGATAGATAGATAGATAGATAGATAGATAGATAGATAGATAGATAGATAGATAGATAGATAGATAGATAGATAGATAGATAGATAGATAGATAGAGGATGGAAGAATTGTAAATAATTTTAGCCGCAACAAATCCAATCACATAAGTCTGCTCCGAGGAAGTACAGGAGTGACGCTTTGCAGCAACAGCACAATGACAATGTGCATCGCACATGGCAGCATATGGGAGGGAAGCAGTAAGTGGAATAATATGCAGCACATGCTTTTTGCTTATTCATATAGGAAGCAGATTGCCAGGCTAAAAGCTCCGTCATAATTGTTACAAATTTACCTGAGCTGTCATCCAGGATGTTGAGGTTTTCGGAACTTGGATGAAACACAGAGCAGTATTCCTAAACAAGTTGTTGGAGTTGAAGGGCCATTTGAGTCTTTTGAACACTTTGATACTTCTCAGCAGAGAAATACCCGACAAACAACATTAATTCTTGGCTATGACTGGCTCTTCACACTCTCTATTTTTGTCAAGTGATGCTCTCCAAGTACCTGTCAAAAGGGATGTTATTCTAGTTTGTTTTACACCCATGATACTGCATGAATGTGTTATTTTGCATTCACACATTTAAAAAGGAATTTAACCTTCACCACTGCACCACTATATTACGTCACTTAAAAGCACTAGTGTAGGTTTAGACAGATTTCAGATGTGATGTTTCAGTGCGTTAAACCAAAGACTTTCACCACTCTAAAGTTATCCTCTTTTTGATTTGTGGTTCCAGGTGAAAGACAACAAACATTCCTCTCTTTTACAGACTGAGATGTCCACTTTTCACTTTGAGTTGTGGTTTATTTCTCACTCAGGGGGTCAGTTGACCGAGTGGGTTGAAGCCAGCCATGATTATACCGGTCAGCGCCACCCACCTAGAGATAATCACTGGCTCCTGGGGTGGTAATCAGTGTAAGGAATCTCAGCCATTTACAGTCGAGGCCGTCTCAGTGAGCTGTTGATGTTGTTTCATTGCCACCTGCATTGTTGTGCAAACGGAAAAATAGCTTTCCCTCGAACTCGGGCTGATTGCGGGTGGAAACCCTCCGAAATTTCCAGCAGATACACAAAAGTCATGTAACCCTGGTCCAAACTGTCCCATTTTTTCCTGTTTCTGCAAAACACTGATGATGCAAAATGGTGAAAACAGATCGAAGACCTGATTATGGCACTGATTGCGCTGATTGCATCCATTGCAATCAGCCAAACCAGTGAAAAGCAAACCCCAGTGGCAGGCAGGCCACAGTTGGCGCACATCATCTCCAATTTCCGCAACTCCACAGTTCAAACTTTTCATCTCTGCTCAAAAAAAATCCAGTTTTCTATGCAGCTGAGGGCCTCCTAGATTATGTCCATGAACAATAGAAACTAAAACTCAGCTACAAGGACTTAGAAGATGTGTGAAGACCTCTTACCCATTTATCTTACAAAGAAACAGCTAAAAATGAAAATGGAACCCAGATTATCCAACAACATGTGGGTTGTGTTTCTGCAGTGCTTCAAAAACTGAGAACTTTTGTAGAGTCTACAGTTCACTTTAATCATCATGGTCAAAATCTAAAACCGTCATCTTCCTCATTTTCACCAACGTAACAGTTACAATCACCATTGAAACCAAATATTGTTGTGAACAGATGGAAACAGCCGTCATCGGCACCTGTCATCACATCAACACCACCACCATCATCATCATTTTGTCATCTCAGCGATCTTTAGCAGCAGCGGCGGCAACAGCATCGAGCTCCAGGTTTAATAAATTAGAAGGTACATTACAAAACATTTCAGGCAGTCAAGTCAGTCACCAACAAACAAAATGAGGTATAGTACACTCAACTCACTGCCACCTACCTGCAACAGTTAATTTTGCATTTGAAAAGCAGCACATTCTGTAAAACTGTAACTGATACAGTGTTATCAGAAATTACATGTATATATATATATATATATATATATATATAT
This sequence comes from Amphiprion ocellaris, assembly GCF_022539595.1. Lineage (NCBI taxonomy): Eukaryota > Metazoa > Chordata > Actinopteri > Pomacentridae > Amphiprion > Amphiprion ocellaris. The sequence goes on along the minus strand of NC_072783.1, from coordinate 31,321,723 downwards.
ATATATATATATATCAAAAGACCCAAAAATACTTTTCACGTCGTCATTTATCTAAATCTGTCAACATACATTATTTAATGTTTAGTCATCAATAACAACAGCTTATGCGAAAACGTTGTGTGTGAGAACTAAAATCAGAACCAGGATCCAGAAATACAGAATCAGATTCTGAGTGATGCTAATGAACAAAACAGAATAAGGCAATGACTGATTCTGTGTATTATATCGAAGAGATCCGTATGCCACTGTGAAGGTAAAAACTCTGAAATCGTACAGAATTTAAGGCATCAGTTGTCTTGGAGTGTAATACAGTACTATGCAATGCATCATTTATCCAAGACAACAATTTCTCCTCTGTATAACCATAAAACCTTAAACTCATGGGTACAAATGAAAGCAAATACGTATCGGTTTGTAATTACATAAATACCTTACATGTATATTAATGTGGATTTTTTTTTTTACAAAATGAACTGCAGCTGCTAATATTTGGCTCACTGGGCATCGATGATAATTTTGGCACTGCTCTGTTTCACTGGATGTACAGTATAAATGCACTGTGTATCCAAAATCCCAGTGTAAATCACATATCCATGAATAAACCTCAGCAGTACTTTAATTTGTCTTCTGGACTAAGGTGTCTAAGCACTTCTATCTACAGTAAGTCAACTCTATAACAAGTGGAGCCCAGTAGAAACCCTCTGATACAAAGCTGCCTGTCTTCTGATACAGAAATAAACAACATAATGGGTACAACAATGGGCTAAAGGCTACTGCAGAAACAACGGGACGAAATGACTACACAGAATATCTATCAATTATGAGAGCAAAAAGGGGAATTTTATATGATCCGTCTCGTTAAAGATGTTAATTAATGGTTGCCAGGTAGCTTTCCTGCAAACACTGTTAGTGTCACTTTTTGTTTCCACGGAAACATTTCACTATGAAAATGGAGATTTATCTAAACAAACATTTCTTGTAGGCAAAGCTCCTCTGAAAGAAATTAATTAAAACGGGAGATAGAGCTAACAACAAGGCGTGTCTGTGTGTTCCTACTATTAAGGATTAGTCATCCTGATCTATAGCCAATCTACCGGTTTATATTGTTTCTACGTCCATATGAGGGGAATTAGACTGATTAAATACACAATCCCTGTATCCTTCATAATTTTCTGTAGCTGGTATAAATCTTAGACTTTGCTTGAGAATTTGGTAGAACAAAAAATAGTCAATGCACTGAAAGGGTGGCTGACAGAAAATTAAACTGCAACCTTTTTGAGTCAACAACAAATGCCCAAAATTCATCATTTCCAGCATCTCTGTGACTTCTATAATAACAAACCGAATATCTCCGTGTATTTACTGAGATTTTAGGGGTCAAACCAAGTAACTGTTGGATTGTGTTTACTTTCCAAGAAAAGGACTTTGATGAGTTTTTGAAGAGAGTTTAGTATTGTGTTGCCCTCTAGCAGTCAACCCAATATTGTGGGAGACTTGCGGGTTATAGGTCTGTTCACATAATAAAGGTTATCGCTATTGCATCATTTCACGTCTTACACAATCATGTAACCAAGATCTGAAATGTTTAGCCTGTGTTCTGTGATTCCTTCAGGATGGTTTTCAACACAACCTATTGCTTAGTTCAGTTTGAGACAGGCCTTTATGAAAAAACCCACAAGTCACCTCAGAGGTAGAAACCTTTTGATAATAATATGATGTGTAATTTTGTATCTGCAATTAAATATTGCATTCTAGCCATATTCAGAAAATCTATTGTAGTCAAGTTTAACTGTACAAGTGATTGTAGTCATGCTAGTGTACAGCTAATGGCAATCCTGCTAAAAGTCCAAAAAAGAATTAATGATAGTAGAATTAGCATGTTCACTAGCTCAAACAGGTCAAAATAATGTTACGTGCTTTCTTTAAGGTGCCCTCAGCTATCACCATTACACATGCAGCATGTATTAGATGTATAGAAAAACAAAACAGAGACTTCGTCCTATAGCTTCACCCCTGACTCGAGCATAAATGCTTCCAGAGGTGCTTTGTTCTAAGATCGGTTTGTACCTTTGCATGGATGGCTGTCACTGCTATTAAATCCTACTGCTAAAGGAAAAAAGACATCACATATTTCTGATCTACTGGTCACTCGCGTGTGTGTGTGTGTGTGTGGGTACAAACCCAGAGAAGTACAGTTAATCATGCTCCACTTGACCAAGCAACCTGAGGGGCGAACGTCAGCCATGACAGCAAAGGCAGC